>NW_025784238.1:0-25471 GCF_021130785.1 Homalodisca vitripennis
CTGTGTGGTTCAGTAAATATCATCACCAGTTTATTTATGGCCAGTCCATTCTCCCCATTTTTGCGACCCATGTTAAAAGTGAGAAACATAAACGTATTAGATTTTTGTTTAATCGCTCATGTGTTTATTGTTTCTATAGACATGTGATGACGTGAACTGTAGGAGAACATGTATCCAATTGTATGGTTAGGAACACAAGAACCTATATGAGAAACTCGTAGAAAAAGTGAATTACTTAGAATATGTACTTTTTTTGGTGATAGTGCGTTAAAAATCTTTTCAGTAAAGGTATGACAAGGCTACAATGTAATCTTTGCTCTAAAACATTAATTTTCAATATTGTAATATAAATTGTTACATTTTAAGTTTGAATTTGAAAAGGTAAAGTATCGGTATTAAAATAAATCAATTGAATTCCATTCCGTGACTGTTTTAAAAAACAATAAAAAATAATAAGTTTCCTATGGTATTAAAAGAATGGCTTTGATTGAAGACCCTCCTTTGAAAAAGACCTTCTGATATAACTGTTATGACATGAAAATGTTTTCTTACCTTCGAGGCTTAATGCCTTCCCTTGAGCTGAGTAAACGAATTTAAGTTTTCAAAAATTTGAAGCCTATGCTATCAAAATATAGTGTAACTTTTTTAGAAATTACCTTCCTTCTGTAATGGTTAAGCAGGCAGAAAGAGACAAATGAGGGAATCTTTACTTCATGTTTCCAGTGCTGGCCTAATAAATAACTATAAACAAAATAATAAATCTAAAGTAATAAAAAACATTGAATTAAAATCACCTACGTGGTTCTCATGTTATGAGTTAATTTTAACAAAACGCTTTTCTTTATTTAAAATTCTACTTATCATTTAGTAAAAGATTAAAGTAATAAACGAATGAAATAAAAGATAGTATAACAACGTAAATTAGAGAATGATTGTTTCTGAAATGTATATAAAAATGTATTTATTATCAATCTTTAGTTGTTTACTAATTATCAAATATATCAAACAATGAATATATTACATTATGTCGAGGTTTTTTATATTCCAATGTTTTTCACTTGTTTACCATGATGTCATAATCGTAGACAATATGATCAGCGAACTGCTTTTAAATGAATAAATCCGTACATTTTAATAAGGTCGAAATAGTTTGAACATCATGCTGGGTCATTCTTTCGTAATAATAATGAATTCTTGATAATATAAAACTGAAAAACTGAGACGCAAAATTATACAGGGTTAGTCAATTAAGTCTGGAAAACCTCTTTTTTATATTTTGTAAACCACATATATAAAAAAATACTGAAAAGTTCAGCATTACAGTGTCTTACCTGGTGATAGTAACCGGCACGACATCTGCCCAATTTAACCGAGACCAGATAATCGCCCTTGGGGGACGGTCCACAAGGAGTCAGACTAAAAAAAATTCTTAAGATAGCAGCATAGGTCAAGTTTGGTATAAAATTAAAGGTCTTACTTAGCAGAGGAACAATGGCTCCGCAAAACACGAACCCTTCAAAGGGTGGATTCATTCAGTAGTTATAGCTTTAATTTGAACTTTAAAACAATTAAACAATGGTTAAGATGTACTTAAGTATTACCAAGTAAACACAACCAATTTTTAAGTACCTGTGGATCAAAGTAAGTAGTTTCCAAAAATGTTTCCTCCTAACACGAGCATCTGTCTGGCAATGTAGTAAATCTGAGAGCCAGGAATCAAGTAATTTATTACCAATAATACAAACCTACTGTTAGAATGTGAAAGTGGTCAGATTGAGTCATACACAGCATCCACAGAAACTTAACGTGTTGGGCAGGGTATTATAGGAAATCAAATTATCGGGCCCATTATTTATCAATGGTAAATTTAAATGGTGACTTCGTTTTTTTTATCCTAAGCAATGCTCCAAAATGAAGATAATTCCTGCAACTAACAAGCTGCTCTTGGTCCGACAATTTCAAAGAATTATATTTCCAACAAAGATGGCGCGACCACCAACAACTTTCTTGCCCTCTCCTTGTTAGAGAATACTTGGATACAGTAAATTCCCTATTCACAGATGGATTTGGGGCAAGAGCTTGGGTGCAGTAAGAAGTGGCATGCCTCGTTCCCCTGGATTTATATCCGCTGGATTATTTTTTCTTTGGTGGATACCTCAAAGATTAAAAGTTTATCGTATCTAAGGAGCCACGAGATTTGGGCGACACCTAAGAAATCTCATAGTCCCAAGAAGCTCTCAGAGATATTCCTCGTGAATACTCTTCAAAATCCAGTGGATGGCTTTTTAACAACCGCCTAGGACATTGCCAGATCGATGGAAGGGGGAACATTTTTGGAAACACTTACTTTGATCATAGAAGTATGTTAAAAATTGGTGTTTACTTGTAATACCTTATAATAATTTTACATTGTTCAAATATTGTTTTATTATAAAACTCCAAGATAGGTAACTATACACTACTGAAATGAAATCTCCACCTTTTTTTAAAGTTCCGGTTTGCGGGCATTGTCCTCATGCTAAAGTAAGCATCCTGTGTAAATTTTATACCAAACTTGACCTATGCTGCTATATTAAGAATTTTGTCCTGACCTTCCTTGTGGACCGGTCCCCCAAAGGGATTTATCCGGTCGCGGTAATTTGGGCAGATGTGTGACGTTACCTATCACCAGTAAAACACGTGAGATACTTTGGTATTTTCTTTCTATTAATGGTTCAAAAATTAAAAAAGAGGTTCCAGATTTTAATTGACACCCTGTATATTTGCCGTCTCAGTTTTTCAGTTGTATATATCAAGAATAATTAATTATTACGTAATGACCAGCTGAATGTTCAAACACTATTTCCCAGACTTATAAAATAGTAACGATTTATTCATTTAAAAGCAAGTTGATATATTGGTCTCGATTTACATATTGACAAGAAAAAACATTGAATATATAAAACCGCGACATAAGTGTACATATAATTCATTGTTTGAATAAATTGAAGAAAAAATCCAAGCGGTAGTATAAATCAGGGGAACGAGCATGCCACTCTACTACTGCACCAAAAGGGTCCCCCCCCTTTCCCAATCCATCTGTTGAAGGAATACTGTTATCCAAGTTAATTCTCTAACAAGGACGAAAAGCAAAGAGTGTTGGTGGAGCGCGCCATCTTTGTTGGAAAATAAATTTCTTTGAAATTGTCGACCAAGAGCAAGCTTTGTAGTGCAGGAAATTCTATATCATTTTTTGCGGAGCTCATTGCTAGATATGACGAGGTCACCATTTAAATTACCATTGATAAATAATGGTGCCCATCATATTTGATTTCCTATAATTACCTTGCCCAAACGTTAAGGTTTCTGAGTGGATGCTGTTATAGACTCAATCTGTCCCACTTTTCACATTCCGTAACAGTAGTTGTGTTATTGGATAATAATTAATTTGAATTCCTGGCTTCCGAGTTACTACATTGCCAGATTGCTGTCAAGGGGAACAATTTTGAACACTTACTTCTTGATGCACCAGGTACTTAAAAAACAAGTTGGTGTTTACTTGTTAAATACTTAATAAATTTTACATTGTTTTAATTGTTTTGAAAGTTCAAAATAGCTATAACTACTGAATGAATCCACCCTTTGAAGTTCGGTTTGCGGCATTGTCCTCTGCTAAGTAAAGACCTTTAATTTTATACCAAACTTGACCTATGCTGCTATTTAAGAATTTTGTCTGACTCCTTGTGGACCGTCCCCCAAAGGGATTATCTGGTCGGTAATTGGGCAGATATGTGCGTTACTATCACCAGTAAGCACGTGTGAACTTTCGTATTTTTTTTATATTGTGGTTTAAAAATTAATAAAGAGGTTCCAGACTTAATTGACCACCCTGTATATAAAAAATATTGATAAAAATCACACACAAAATTTCAGACATTGTTTGTAAAGATTTTGCGAAAAGTAACACTGTTTTCTATACCTGATATTAATAATAATAATAATTTTAAATTTACATATAACCAACAGTTTATTTAATTATATAAAAAGAAATAACAAATTTATAATAATGGGCCCATAATTTGATTTTCCTATAATACCTGCCCAAACGTTAAGTTTCTGTGGATGCTGTGTATGACTCAATCTGCCACTTTCACATTCTAACAGTAGTTGTGTTATTGGTAATAATTATTGATTCCTGGCTTCGATTACTACATTGCCAGATGCTGGTAGGGGAACATTTTGAACACTTACTTTGATCACAGGTACTTAAAAATTGGTGTTTACTTGTAATACTTAATAATTTACATTGTTTAAATGTTTTAAAGTTCAAATAGCTATAACTACTGAATGAATCCACCCTTTGAAGTTCGGTTTGCGGCATTGTCCTCTGCTAAGTAAGACCTTTAATTTTATACCAAACTTGACCTATGCTGCTATTTAAGAATTTTTTTTGTCTGACTCCTTGTGGACCGTCCCCCAAAGGGATTATCTGGTCGGTAATTGGGCAGATATGTACGTTACTATCACCAGTAAGCACGTGTGAACTTTCGTATTTTTTTATATTGTGGTTTAAAAATTAAAAAAGAGGTTCTTTCCAGACTTAATTGACACCCTGTATATAAAAAATATTGATAAAAATCACACACAAAATTTCAGACATTGTTTGTAAAGATTTGCGAAAAGTAACACTGTTTCTATACCTGATATTAATAATAATAATAATTTTAAATTTACATATAACCAACAGTTTATTTAATTATATAAAAAGAATAACAAATTTATAATTTCGAATAATTTATTCATGTTTTATTTATCTGAATTTAATTTAAAACATACCCTTACATTATACAATAAAAATTGCAAGCGTTTTATTTGTTGTTATTTTTGGCGTTTTTTGTTCTAAGTTTAGATATGAGAACTGTTATTAAGCAAAATATTATCGTTGTAATTAGGCATAGCCGGATGCTTAAACTAAGAAATTATCAAAATTCGTATGTAATGTTTTCGACTTATACACACAACAGTCAGCACATACTTAAAAAAAGAACTAGGATTTCACTACAGTTATAGAAATAATACTATTATTATTCTAATATTACTTTTACTTGCAACTTGCTTCTTCTTGTTTTTGTTATTCACCTTAAAATAGCATTTGAACGGTTTATAATATTGAACGAATATAAATTGTGAAAACTCCTAAATCCTTCTCCAGCTTGTATAAAAAACAATGGCTTGTTCGCAAAGCGAATTACACAGAAAGGCGTAATAAGAGAGTAAATTACACATTTATCGTTTAGCTGTTTCCAATTAGATGACAATGATATAAAAAATCGAATGTGTCTATAAAAATCACTTAATTGATATTGTATAAGGTAAATTATACTGATTCTGTGACTTAAAAAAAATTATCTGTATTATAACAATAATATTCTAAACATTTTTTAAAATATCGTGGCTTATTAGTATATCCATAGCAAAGGACAATGATTATGGAATGTAATGGTTTTAATAACCGACAGAATGTGTAAAAGACATATCACGTAGCTGTTATGGAAATTGTTGGTTACGAAAAGAACTGAAATAAAGAGACGCCAGTAAAAACAATGCAGCTTTTAGCTAAAGTGTTTTGCTATGGAAGGTATAACGAGTGGCGTTATATCTTTGGTATGACCTACATTCGTGTGGTATAAATTATGTGCCTGTCGGGGCTGTTTTTAAATGTGTGTATTTATGTATTTTAATGGTGTATGTGGTTTTGAAGAATTATTTCATTACAATTAATCATTATTATATATGATTTAAAACTGCGTATTGAGTAAACACTAGGTAAACACATAATTTAAAGACACTGAATAAACAATGACAGTTACTCTTATTTCAATATTACATTTAATTAAAATCAACGAAAGAAAAAATGAGTTTAACTCTAGTTCACTAGTGCAGCGTCTAGAGTCTGGCGTTGCCACAGTCTCGACTCTTGAAATCTAGTGTCATGTTCGTCTGAAGAGATAAAAAATAGTCACCGACGAAAAAGCTCAACTGAGTTTTCTGCACACAACGTAGGAAGGGTTTTCTTGCGGGTGGGAAGGGTTAAGTTAATGTTAATGTTAATGTTCATCAATTTAGCTCCAGTTCACTAAGAGGAAGGTGAACTGTAGTTCCGAAGAATCGGAAACGAGAATGTCAGTGACGAGCAACTCAATGATAGAACAAATGTCTCTCAAATACCTACTATATGCAGCTTCCAGTAAAAACACGAGCACCCTTGATATCAAAAAGAGTGTTTATAAATCTATTTCGAAACAACAACAGATTTTCGATCATTGATCGGTAAAATATTACCTTTACGCAGAGATTCTTGTGCAGTTTTCACGGCCTCTAACCAAATTTGTTAAATAATATTATAAAATGCCCGTAATATACTGTTTTGTCATTGAAAGATATCCCCATCGCAGTAATCATACCTGACTCGATGAATGTATAAGATCATAAAAGAGGGTGAACGTTTTTAAGTGAAATCTGGCAGTAAACTAAATCTGGGATAACTGTGTGCTTTGCTCATGGAACGCACATTGAAAAATCATATATCAGCTTTTCCGTCTATAGGCTTTCTCGGGGCCTGAAGCCTAGGAAAGTATGTCAACCTAATATTGTGTTCAATACTGTGTCCACAAAATTCTTTGAAAACCGATTTGATATACGAGTATAATAGAATGTAAAATGTACATTATATAAAAATGAAATAAGTTATTGTAATTTTAAGGATAAAAAATTTAATAACACAGTCCAATTTTAAAATAAATTATACATTATTGGTATTAATGTGTTATCATAAAGAAGATAAAAATCACAATACAAAATATATGAATCTGCATTAATTCCCTCAAATTTGTTATGAAATAAAAATAACATACAGCAAACATGAAAACGAATAAATACAAGTGGTTAGGCCTACCCTTACCAGGTTTTGCACATTGCAGGTGCACGTGGAAAGAGTACAAAAATATGTAGTTTTTCTGCTTTCCGAGGCTTCACAAGAGAAATCATCGATACTCTTACATAAAGGAAGAGAGTTTCTTAAGTATATCTGAGAAAGAGGGTGTTACCGTGAGAAGTCCCCGTTTCTGTATCATAGGAAAGCGTGTCTCAGAGCACCATGTCTTCTAGGATAAACGAACTAAGCTCTTACTTGATAAATATCCCGAACGAGCAATCTGTGACTGAGGAATACCTGAGGACACAGGTGCAAAGTGGCGAAACCTTAATGTTTGCTATTATCATAAACTTTGATTGTACTCTTGGCAAGTTAGTGACCAAACTAATTTATTAGCTCGCTTTTTAAAGCAACATGAAGGAACACTAACAGGATTTTCCGGACATTTGCCATCGTTCAGTGAAAACAATTTAAATCAGTAACACTACGTTTTCGAGATCTGCAATCTGATCTCTTTCTTCAGGTAAAGAACTAACCTAATACATAATATTACAAACTAGGTTTTTTTTAAAATAAACAAATCTTACCAAAGGCGTTGTGGCACGCCTAAGTCAGGATAATCACAACCTACATTTTGTTTGTCGACTTCCACTAACTCTATATACATTGTGCACTTAATAAAAAACTACGGACTAAAAAACTAAAAAAAACGGAATACAGGTCACAGAGCGTCTTCATTCGTCCTACTAACCACCTACGACTAACCAAAGGGAAGTAGCCAATGGTAATCGTGACGGCAGACTAAAACAAGATGGCGGAAATAAAAAAAGGAAGGGGGACAGGAATGGACCCTTTCGTTATTATTGGTTCATGCGAGATGATGTGATTCGAAAGATAACACACACAGGAAAATATTTAAATTATCAATCCAACCATCAAAAATCTGTCAAAGAAGGAGTAGCCTACTCGTTGTTTGATAGAGCAAAGAGCTTGTACTCAGATAAAGATGGATTAAAAGAAGAATTTAAGAAAGTTGAAATCGGAATCTCAGAAGCAATGGATACCCTCAATTAGTAATAAATAAGTACAAAAGAACCAGAAGAATCATTCCTGAGTCAGAAAAACAGAATTGTGATAAATTGGCGTTTATGTCAATCCCTTATGTGCCGGGTTTATCGGGAGGAAAATTAGAAGAGAGTAGGTAGAAAGTACAACATAGAACCGCGTTTTAAAACACACAACACTCTTAGACAAAGTCTCGTATAAAAACAAAAACCAAAAAAATGGCACACAGGATTCCAAAAACTGTGTTTACAGTATAAAATGTTAGTTGCAATATGGAATATATAGGCGAGACAAAAAACCACTAAACTTAAAGGATAAAAGAGCACAAAAGAAAACACGAGGAAATGGGTTAACAGAAAAGTCAAAAATTGCACACCATTGTTGGTCCGAAGACCATCATATAAAATTGTGGGATGACGCCAACATTAATACATCGGGAACCACATTTCTTCAAAAGGAAAATTAATTGAGTGCAAATACATTTAAATTGGCAGACCAACCAATCAGTCGAGATTAGGGCCGCTTTGGTTGCCAAATTCTAAAAAATGAACTAAAGAGAAAACCAAAAGTATCAAACGGATCAGATTATATGTAATAAACCAATGCGGAGTCACAATATGGTTTTAAGAAGTTCATCTCCTCGCATGAACTAATAATAACGAAAGGGCCCATTCCTGTCCCCCTTCCTTTTTATTTTCCGCCATCTTGTTTTAGTCTGCGGTCACGATTACCATTGGCTACTCCCTTTGGTTAGTCGTAGGTGGTTAGTAGACGAATGAAGACGCATTTGTGACCTGTATTCCGTAGTTCAGTTTTTAATGATTAGTGTTTTGTATAGTTTTTTATTAAGTGCATGTTTATAGAGTTAGTGAAGTCGACAAAACAACATGTAGGTTGTGATTCCTAACTTAGGCGTGCTACAAACGCTTTGGTAAGATTTGTTTATTTTAACCTAGTTTGTAATATTATGTATTAGGTTAGTTCTTTACCTGAAGAAGAGATCAGATTGCAGATCTCGAAACGTAGTGTTACTGATTTATTGTTTTCACTGAACGATGGCAAATGTCCGGAAAAATCCTGTTTCCTTCACAATCCTTCCATCGTCAAAAATAACCTTCAAATAAAGCAACATCATGGGGTTTTACAAATTTCTATAGAATTACATCACAACTCTATGTTATTTGTTTCACTTTAAAAGGTTGGTGGGATGAAAACAGATAGAAAAAAAAAACTAGTTTTTTAACGGCACACAAGAGGTAACAGGTCCAAGATTTATTGTAAACAAGAGGTAACGTTTGTGTGCAAGAGTTAATGACATACTAGAGGTAGATGTATATGCAAGACTTATAAAACACAAGAGGTAAGATCTATGTGCAAGGTTTAACTCACAAGAGTTAATACGTATGTTCAAGATTGAATGAGAAACTTTCAGAGTTTTTCCGTATAAATGTATCTCTTAGTGATTTACGATTTAAAAGTACGAGTAAAATACAAAAATCTATAACACTTTCTTCGGTGTAAAGTTTACCAAAGTTTAAAACTACAACAGAAGTTTCTAAAGATTTCACAAATTTCCATGGTTAAGTTCTATAATCCAAATGATTAAATATTTTATTGTACTACAATAAAAAAGGTTATCACTTCATATTCAGTAAAAACTGTTACTATAGAAACAAGGATTGTCATTGCAGTTTAGACGACAGAGTATCACTATTTTTTCAATCGATTAGTTAGTTAGAGTTCATACGTTCATTACGATGTTTTAAACGGATTTAAGAAAGAATGTTTTAGAGCTAGACTGCCAGTGCTGAAAGAAAACTATTGAGGCCAAGAGGACAGTATAAAATTTAAATGTATTAAAGGCTAGAAAGTTGATATTGGGATACATCGGTTAACAATGCAGTTCATAAATACTTATTTCTATCAGTTAGTTCTGCTGAGTTTCAACACAGCTAAAGAATAAATTACTTATACTACTTATAGATATTAGAAATATTTGTATCTAACTATCATTACATTGAAGAGGGTTAAAGTATTGGATGTATACACTTACAAAAGCCAAACTATTTTAACCTATTTAATTTCAGGCCCATTATATATTTTTATACCCACATAAAATAAAAACAAGATCACTAGAGAAGAAAGAAATCTCATAGAGACCTGAATAAGTCACACGAACCTTTAGACTTTCTATTCAAGTTAATAAAATATGCATCTACTCTGCAAGTCCTCTTTCTGCATATTTGATAGTTCCTTTCTTCTAGAGTCTTGTCTTCCTTGCGCTCAAGTAAGAATAGGGTTTTAATTCGAGAGTAGAAAAATAATAAACATGAGTGCCTTGTGAATAGTTTTAAAAACAAGATAATATCTTAGGAAATATAAAAATTATTACTATATATATTTATACTTATACAAAAAATCAATAAATATATGAATATATTTCTTTCATTGTATAGATGCTTGTCAAAAAAATATTTTATATCATTGCCATCTTATTGGATGGCAAGTGATATTCGATTAATGTGAAATTTACTTTTTATCTAGTCCTTTAATATGTCACATAACCATTGCCCTTCATGTCAACTGTAGTAGGATTTAGAATTTTTACCATATAACTGTAACTGTTTTAACATATATTGATGAGCCAGTGCACACTGGCAAAGGTGTAATTATAATTTAGAACCTGATGTATAGGCAGACTTTCTATACCTTTCGAGAAAGAACATTCTTATAAAATTTTTGGTCATAATTTAACTTGATGGTGTGAATTTAAATGTAATGAAACTAAAGGGTATACGTTACTCTATAGAGGCTCTGTGTTTGTTCATCCGTCACCTTGAAATAATTTCTGTTGGGGTAATGTAATAATTGATTGGTGTATGGAACGTTTTGGGTTTCACATCTTTTTCGATAAGAGTTTTGCAATGTTCTACTTGTAAATGTTATTATTGTGTTGAATATTATACATACTAAAATTTTCATAGTTGACAACCGTCATTTTATTTTTTAATGATTTGAATGTGAATGTGTAATTTAGGTTATGATGGAATATTTTGTAAGTTTAGGTGTCGTTTTTAAAGCAAATACAGGTGGATGAAGAAAAAGTTATTGAGTAAGGTTGGAACTTTCAAAAATAGGACAATAACTTTTTAATAACTTTATTAGTTTTGTGTTGACCTAGATAGTACTAGGCTATAAACTTGTGTTCATTGCTTTGTTTAAAGTTTGTTTTTGGAAATATAAGGATTGTAAAGGAAACACGATTTTCCGGCCGTTTGCAATCGTTCAGTGACACAAGAAATCAGTAACAATACATTTCGAGATCTAAAATCTGATCTCTTCCTTAGCTGAATAACTAACTTAATACATTTAGAGTTAGTATACATATAATTTTACAATCACACACATGGTTGTTGTGATTCCTGACTTATTGCGTGTCACAAGGTTCTGGTATTATTTGTTTATTTTAACCTAGATGGTAAGTTATGTATATATATATATATATATATATATATATATATATATATATATATAAGATTTGTTTATTTTAACCTAGTTTGTAATATTATGTATTAGGTTAGTTCTTTACCTGAAGAAGAGATCAGATTGCAGATCTCGAAACGTAGTGTTACTGATTTATTGTTTCACTGAACGATGGCAAATGTCCGGAAAAATCCTGTTTCCTTCACAATCCTTCCATCGTCAAAAATAACCTTCAAATAAAGCAACATCATGGGGTTTACAAATTTCTATAGAAATTACATCACAACTCTATGTTATTTGTTTCACTTTAAAAGTTGGTGGGATGAAACAGATAGAAAAAACTAGTTTTTTAACGGCACACAAGAGGTAACAGGTCCAAGATTTATTGTAAACAAGAGGTAACGTTTGTGTTGCAAGAGTTAATGACATACTAGAGGTAGATGTATATGCAAGACTTATAAAACACAAGAGGTAAGATCTATGTGCAAGGTTTAACTCACAAGAGTTATTACGTATGTTCAAGATTGAATGAGAAACTTTCAGAGTTTTTCCGTATAATGTATCTCTTAGTGATTTACGATTTAAAAAGTACGAGTAAAATACAAAAATCTATAACACTTTCTTCGGTGTAAAGTTTACCAAAGTTTAAAACTACAACAGAAGTTCTAAAGATTTCACAAATTTCCATGGTTAAGTTCTATATCCAAATGATTAAATATTTTTATTGTACTACAATAAAAAAGGTTATCACTTCCATATTCAGTAAAAAACTGTTACTATAGAAACAAGGATTGTCATTGCAGTTTAGGACGACAGAGTATCACTATTTTTCAATCGATTAGTAGTAGAGTTCATACGTTATTACGATGTTTTAAACGGATTTAAGAAAGAATGTTTTAGAGCTAGACTGCCAGTGCTGAAGAAACTATTGAGGCCAAGAGGACAGTATAAAATTTAAATGTATTAAAGGCTAGAAAGTTGATATTGGGATACATCGGTTAACAATGCAGTTCATAAATACTTATTTCTATCAGTTAGTTCTGCTGAGTTTCAACACAGCTAAAGAATAAATTACTTATACTACTTATAGATATTAGAAATATTTGTATCTAACTAATCATTACATTGAAGAGGGTTAAAGTATTGGATGTATACACTACAAAAGCCAAACTATTTTAACCTATTTAATTTCAGGCCATTATATATTTTTTATACCCACATAAAATAAAAACAAGATCACTAGAGAAGAAAGAAAATCTCATAGAGACCTGAATAAGTCACACGAACCTTTAGACTTTCTATTCAAGTTAATAAAAATATGCATCTACTCTGCAAGTCCTCTTTCTGCATATTTGATAGTTCCTTTCTTCTAGAGTCTTGTCTTCCTTGCGCTCAAGTAAGAATAGGGTTTTAATTCGAGGAGTAGAAAAATAATAACATGAGTGCCTTGTGAATAGTTTTAAAAACAAGATAATATCTTAGGAAATATAAAAATTATTACTATATATATTTATACTTATACAAAAAATCAATAAATATATGAATATATTTTCTTTCATTGTATAGATGCTTGTCAAAAAAATATTTTATATACATTGCCATCTTATTGGATGGCAAGTGATATTCGATTAATGTGAAATTTACTTTTTATCTAGTCCTTTAATATGTCACATAACCCATTGCCCTTCATGTCAACTGTAGTAGGATTTAGAATTTTTACCATATAACTGTAACTGTTTAACATATATTGATGAGCCAGTGCACACTGGCAAAGGTGTAATTATAATTTAGAACCTGATGTATAGGCAGACTTTCTATACCTTTCGAGAAAGAACATTCTTATAAATTTTTGGTCATAATTTAAACTTGATGGTGTGAATTTAAATGTAATGAAACTAAATGGTATACGTTACTCTATAGAGGCTCTGTGTTTTTTGTTCATCCGTCACCTTGAAATAATTTCTGTTGGGGTAATGTAATAATTGATTGGTGTATGGAACGTTTTGGGTTCACATCTTTTTCGATAAGAGTTTTGCAATGTTTCTACTTGTAAATGTTATTAATTGTGTTGACTATTATACATACTAAAATTTTCATAGTTGACAACCGTCATTTTATTTTTTAATGATTTGAATGTGAATGTGTAATTTAGGTTATGATGGAATATTTTGTAAGTTAAGTGTCGTTTTTAAAGCAAATACAGGTGGATGAAGAAAAAGTTATTGAGTAAGGTTGGAACTTTCAAAAATAGACAATAACTTTTTAATAACTTTATTAGTTTTTGTGTTGACCTAGATAGTACTAGGCTATAAACTTGTGTTCATTGCTTTGTTTTAAAGTTTGTTTTTGGAAATATAAGGATTGTAAAAGGAAACACGATTTTCCGGCCGTTTGCAAATCGTTCAGTGACACAAGAAATCAGTTAACAATACATTTCGAGATCTAAAATCTGATCTCTTCCTTAGCTGAATAACTAACTTAATACATTTAGAGTTAGTATACATATAATTTACAATCACACACATGGTTGTTGTGATTCCTGACTTATGCGTGTCACAAGGTTCTGGTATTATTTGTTTATTTTAACCTAGATGGTAAGTTATGTATATATATATATATATATATATATATATATATATATATATATATATATATATAAGATTTGTTTATTTTAACCTAGTTTGTAATATTATGTATTAGGTTAGTTCTTTACCTGAAGAAGAGATCAGATTGCAGATCTCGAAACGTAGTGTTACTGATTTATTGTTTCACTGAACGATGGCAAATGTCCGGAAAAATCCTGTTTCCTTCACAATCCTTCCATCGTCAAAAATAACCTTCAAATAAAGCAACATCATGGTGTTTACAAATTTCTATAGAATTTACATCACAACTCTATGTATTTTGTTTCACTTTAAAAGTTGGTGGGATGAAAACAGATAGAAAAAACTAGTTTTTTAACGGCACACAAGAGGTAACAGGTCCACGATTTATTGTAAACAAGAGGTAACGTTTTGTGTGCAAGAGTTAATGACATACTAGAGGTAGATGTATATGCAAGACTTATAAAACACAAGAGGTAAGATCTATGTGCAAGGTTTAACTCACAAGAGTTAATACGTATGTTCAAGATTGAATGAGAAACTTTCAGAGTTTTTTCCGTATAATGTATCTCTTAGTGATTTACGATTTAAAAGTACGAGTAAAATACAAAAATCTATAACACTTTCTTCGGTGTAAAGTTTACCAAAGTTTAAAACTACAACAGAAGTTCTAAAGATTTCACAAATTTTCCATGGTTAAGTTCTATATCCAAATGATTAAATATTTTATTGTACTACAATAAAAAAGGTTATCACTTCATATTCAGTAAAAACTGTTACTATAGAAATGTAAGCCCTCCGATATTAGCCAGAGAGGCTCATGGTTAATAAAAGGGATAGCGTTTTGCTGCCACCCACCCTAGCTCGTAGGGAAATTTAGAATAGTGGTTGAGAAGGGTCTTGAAATAATTACTCACGTTTCTCCTTTGTTTGAGTCCAATCTATATTCAAAATGCACTAAAACACTCGTAGGCGCACCCAAACTACTATATGTGTACTGGTGTGTTCGCATCTCACTCCACCAAAATAGACTTACTTCACACACTCTACATTGCCAATCCCTCCGCCTACCTCCGAGCCCTCAACTCGACTGCCGACCCGTGCTGACGAGTGCTGACCCTTGCATTTCCTCAGCACGGCCAGTCACCTCACATCATCACGCGGTTAAAGGGACTTGGGTTAGTCCAGTTTAATTTACACACTGTGTAATTACTAAAATACCATCTAAAAATTACTATATTAAAATAGTAGTGTGCGTGCGCGCTACATCACTCTCCCTTTCAGGAAAGATGGATCATACAGAATTTTCATGGTGATACATCTTAGATTCTCAGAATATAACAAACATTTACAATACTTCAAAAAAAAAATGTATAGGATAACATTTTACATTACATCATTTTTTCACAACTTAAAAGGACAAAATAGTATTTTAGGCTGCGTAAGTTCTTATAATCTACAATTTAATTCTACTTGACATTGACAATCACTTAAGATATATGTCCTCCTAACTACATTACATTTCTTGAGCTTGGCAAGTCCCCACATAATTTATAACAAATATAGTCTTTGCAAACACTGACCTGACTGGTTCAGCACTACAATGAATTTCACAATACCGTACTTCAAGGCGGGCTTGGTGTATTGAATTGAACAAAGGAAGACTCCTGAATAATTTCTGCGAGCGGAGTTCCATGTTCTACTCGAATGGTTGGGGCTTGCCGCTCAGGCAACTGAGGACATCCTCGCACAGGTTGGCATTTTCCTGTGACAAAACAAAACTACGCAAAGTACACTATTCAAAATGAACAAAAATAAACATTGAAACTATGATAATGTAGAAATAGTTCAGTGTGGTTTCTATACTTTCTTTGATACTAGGGTACAAAACATGTGTAATCATTTAAAAGCTTGTTAAGGTCTAGTTCTATGTGATTATCTTTAAGATTGTCCTTGACTTTTTGCATTGTTTCAAATAACAAGCTACTGTTTTTAAAGATTAGATTTTCTTCGTGAGATAGCAACAGGTTAATCTTTGGGATGTGCAAATGGTTAATGTCAAATTTATATTTTATATTTCCTTGAGTCCTCGAGAATAACTTATTATATTTACCAAAGATAGCGCAACTTGAAGCCTGTTTTAATATTCCAGACTTGTTTAAAGTTAATTCTAAATAACCTAGATGTGGTGGAGAGATAACTGAGTTTTTCTCCATCAGAACTCCTCATACAGTTAAGTATGACTTTATATGGTTCCTTTAGGCTATAGATCCAATCATTGCCGTTTTTGGATCCATACAGGTGAAGTTACATTTATGGTTAAGGTTCGTGAACATTTTTCTGTGACTAGGTTAGATCCCATGAATAGAGCGAATATACAATCATTAACGCTATGATGCAATACATTTATAGAGTTAGGACACAAATAAAAATGACTTAGTCTACACTGACTTAGTGTGTTAAAATCGATAGGTGCATAATACTGTCTCTCTTTGGAGATCAACAAATAATCAACTTGTACATTCCATTTTAACCAATGTTGAAGGTTTGTTTGGTACAATGGAATAACTTCTACTTTATAAAGTTCAAGACGTCTGTCTTGCGAACTTAAAGGTACAGTTACGATCAATCTAATTCCTGTCTTGGTGGCTAAAGCATGAGCAGTGCAAAAGGTGTAATACATAAACACGTCCTCTTCGTTAACTGGTATAATTAGTTTCAAATGACGAGGTATGACTTTTTCCTATGTCAAGCAATATGTTTACAAACTCATGGGGTGGTAGTAATTTGCTGCTTATTCTACCTGTGTTTACTAATTCTAAAGCTTGCCTAAACTCAACAATTCTTAACTTTGCTTCATCTATGGTTTGACCTAAATGACGTGCTAGACTGACAGATTTTAAATGTTTTGTTAATGAGCGATGTAGCATAATGTTTTCTTGTTCGAATCCTTGGAGTGAAGTGATTAACATGCTATTTGAATGAGTAAGTTTAGTCATTATCTCTGATATGGCTTTAGTATTTGTTACCATCTTTTCATTCATGTCTTTCATTAAGGTGATTTGGTTTTCTCTAGAACTCAACAGTGATCCGCTAATCTTTTTTATCTCTTCAACTTTACTATTAACTTGTTCCATATCTTCGCTAGTGGGCACACCAAACAACCATTTCAATGCATATCCTCCTGCATAACTAGTCCTCGCTTGGAGCGTTCTGTAGGTAGAAGTCTAAATAAGTCACTTACATCGGATTCATACTGGTCTATCCCGGTCTTAATTCTACTATATTCGAAAGCAAAGTCCTCATCCCACACATTTACACTAGTGTTCGTATAATAAACTAAGTCTGTGCACAATGTCTTAAGTGACTCAAGTTCGTCCTCTTATTTCTATCATATTAAAATCTAATACAATCTTCCATTCATCCTCGGAAATAATTGTGTCATGAAGTTTCTTGAAAACGATTCCCTGTGGTCATTTCATTCTCTGCCATTCCTGTCTCGACAAAGAGTACAAGTATTCCTGAAATCATCATTTAGATCCTAATAATTGTTTTACTTCATGAATATCCTGACTTATTCGAATTTATTTTATTACGTACAGCTTGATCTTATGTTTCTTATCTTAACCTGCGTAGATATAACTTCTTTCCTTATAGTGTACTCAATCACACATTTGAATTGTTTGGATCCTTTAATTTGGCTTTTATTCACACACCTTGCATACCCATTCATCAACATTCGTTTCACAGTCATAACAACATTCATACTCACGCATACAACCCATTCAATTCGGGAGTAACTATTGCATTCTACTTTGTACGTGGTACTCTAAAACATCTTTACTTACACATCAGACAAGAAGCATAACATACTAACGAGGAATATTTTAGTGTATCATATAACATCCTCAAATAACAAACAATACATAATTATTCAATACATTGCGTTTACTTTTAACTACTAAATAAACGATGCAATACACGTTCACTGTCATAACAATATGTATATACATTCCTATTATTTAATAAACTTCATAGTCTTTGAATCTACACGGTTTTCTTCTATCTCTTATGGATCTAAAAGGGCCTGGTCGCTCTTCTGCGGTTCCTGGGCTTGGTTCTCTCCTGTCTTGTTCTTCATTTTGTCCGGCTACTCTATTGAATGCCTCTTCATGGTCTTCGGTCTCTTCAATGATTTCTTCCTGTTTCTTCTTCTTCTGCTACCTGAGCAGCTTTTGGATCATTTTGGCTACTTCCTTGTTCTTGCAACTTAAACTCGGTGACAGGTTTTACTCGATTCACATGTACAGTTACATTCTTCCTTTTAATTCGGAGTACGACATTCAAATCTGATATAACCTTGACAATTGTGTATGGACCTTTCCATGGTCTAGACAACTTCTTCACTCTTCCTTTTTTCACTTGGGGCACGAGAAGGTATACTCGTTGGCCCTCTTCAAATTTATTTAGCTTAGAATTCTTGTCGTATTGTCTCTTTTGCTGGGTTCTTGCATGGTCTTGGCATTGTTGAGACAAATTCCTTACGGCATTCAACTTCATCTTAAGATCTTCGACATAATCAGGGTAACCATCATCTTCTTCTGTGATCAATAGATCATCTTCTAAGGGAGTCTTCATCTCTCTTCCAAAGACTAGCTCAAAAGGAGAAAATCCTGTTGAATCATGCACTTGAGAGTTAATAAGCCATATTTACCATTGGTAGGAGCTCATCCCAGTCTGTTTGATTTCGGTTGACATAATGACTTAGCATCTTGGGTATGGATCTATGAACTCTTTCTGTTCTACCATTGCTCATGGGATGATATGCGGTGGTTTGAAGTTTCTTTATTCTTAGTAGAGCACACATGCTTTTCATTATTTCGGATGTGAAATTTGAGCCTTGATCAGTAATTAATTCACAGGGTTACTCCCATCTTCGTAATGACTCTCTGCACAAGTGCTCGGGCTATTGTTTCTGCAGTTTGGTCTGGCAATGCAATAAACTCTCCGTACCCTTGTAAAATGATCTATAACTGTCAGTATGTATTTGTTTTTGGGAGCTTGTTAGGGGTAATGGGCCAACAATGTCACACGAAATCCGGTATCCAAATTCTGTACTTTCTTGAAATTTACCTAAAGGTGCTTTAGTTTTTCCGTAATCCATTCTTTTATTGCATGGTATCACATGCTCTGATAAAGGAGACAACATCTAATTTCATTTTCCGGCCAATAAAACTTTTCTTGGTTCTTAACATCGTCTTCTTGATACCTCCATGACGCTGCTGTCGGGATATCATGGTGTAAACGAATAACCTTCTCTCTTAACCGTCTTGGAACGACTATCAGTTGTCTGTCCTGCCTCTTTATATAGATGACTCCTTGTGGACTTGTTTTGAACTGAGGGTATTTTTTCAATCTCTGGCACTCTTCATCCTTACATTGATTTTCTTTTAATGCTGTCCACATCCAATATAGGTAGACTTTCCACAGTATTCTTGCACACAATTATGCTCAGACAATCAGCGTTTTGATTTTTTATCCCTGGTTTATGGAATACCTTGTAGTCATATTCAGCCAATTTCAGTGCCCATCTAGTGAGTCTACTCGAAGGATCTTTTAGCGACAGCAGCCATCTGATTGCGCTGTGATCAGTATACAAGGAGAATGATCGTCCGTACAGGTAGCATCGGAAATACTTTACTGCCCATACAACTGCTAAAAGTTCTTTTTCTGTTACTGTATAATTCTGCTCAGCAGAGTTTAACTGTCTTGACGCAAGGCGATAGGGTGTTCTATTCCATTAATCACTTGTCCTAATACTGCGCCAAGTGCAACATTACTTGCATCAGTACTTAAGACGAATTCCTTGGAGAAAATTTGGATACACTAATAAAGGTTCAGTTACAAGGATGGTCTTCAATTTTTCAAATGATGTTTCCGCTTCTTCGTTCCACTCAAACTTTTGGTCTTTTTGGTTAATTTTGTCAGAGGTTTAGCGATGTCGGCAAAATTTCGGTACATGCCTCCTATAGTAACTACATTAGTCCTATAAATCCACGAAGTTCCTTTTCATTCTTGGGTCTTGGAAAATTTTTGACAGCTTCAATCTTATTACTGACATGGTTTGATTCCATCTCTCGATACAACATGGCCTAGGAAGTTAATTTTAGACTTTGCTATTTGGCATTTCTTCAACTGGATACTCAAATTTACCTCTTGAAATCTCTCTAGAACTTCACTAAGATCTTTAGCGTGCTGATCAATACTCGAACTGAAGATTAGGATATCATCCATGTAGGGCAAACATGCTTTTCCTTTCAGACTGTGAGAGTAGTATCAACCAATTCGTTGAAATACAGAAGGAGAATTGATCAATCCCATTGGCATGCGTTGTATATTCATAATGACCATCAGGAGTACTGAAGCCGTCTTCTCTTGACTTTCAGGGTGCATTTTTTACCTGATAGAAACCTGAATTCAGATCCAGTGCCGAGAAAGTACTGACTGCCTCCTAACATGTCTAAAGTTTCATGTATATCTGGAAGGGGATATATTTCCGGAACTGTAATTTTATTGAGTTCCCGATAGTCTACACATAGACGATAACTGATGGTACCATCAGAGCCTGCTTTCTTGGGGACAATGATTACCGGTGCTGACCATGGGGAAGTACTGGGTACAATTACACCTTTATCTAATTGTTCTTGTATCAAATTTTGTAGAGTACCTCTCTGTGATTGTGGCACTCTGTAAGGTTTCTTATTGATCGGAGGATGTTGGCTCGTGTTGATTTTGTGAGTAACTAAAGAAGTACACCCCAAATTCTCTATTCCTCCTAAGCTAAATAGACGCTTGTAGCGTTGGAGAACATTTTTTAATTTATTTTGGTCTTCAGTTGGGAGGTGCTTTAATTTTTCTTCAAGTTTTCCATTGAATTCCTCTGTCCTATTTTGTGTTAGATTTACTCGTTTCCATGCTCCTTTATTTGCTTCACTGTGTGGCTCTTCTATTTTGCAGAGCAGCGTATTCTTGTATATCACTAAATTTTCAGAGGTGATATTTATGATTTTGGTCCAACACATTCCTTTATTCACTTTTGAAAGGCTTCTAGCGACATTGATGCCATTAACTTTTACTAACGCTGGTTCTGTAATTACTGTTTTTCCTTCCATTTGTTCCATTTGATCCTTTTTGTTTTTGCTTAATTTTACTTGAATAAGCATTTTCTGAAGACGGGCAGGCACGTTGAATGTTTGTGTGCGACTATACGCTAAAAATGTTCAGGTATTTCTTCCTTCAGGATTTTGTTTTGGTGGATTAAGGTTTGTTGAACTTGTTTTCGTGGGAACTCATTGAACAATGCCAATGCCACTTCTCTTCTCCTTGCTTTCCGAGTTTCACAGGGGATTCTCTTTCATGGAAAACTGCATGCTATCTTGTTTCCAATACTCAGAGACTTATTCCCTCAAGGTCAAATCACAAAGGCCTTTTTTTTCGTTTCAAAAAACATCGTATCCTAGTGATAGACAATATAATCTTTCAGGGAGATCTGTTGCTACGAAAGTCAGCATTTTAAATCACAAGTAAACTCCAGCTTGCAAGGTCTCTGTTACAGTGCCGTAAAACGTGTCATAACAGCACCAGTGAATACCTCGTAATTATGGAATTTCATTTCCAGTTGGAGTTAGAGCTTGTTCTGAGCCATTGTATCCCTATCGGATCAGTTGATACTTGTGCATCCTGTATCGGATTACAATGAGAAACCGTTCACTCCTGCCTATTGTCACCCTTGTACAATTAATTCACTCACATTTTCTCTGTGTCAAAGTGGCAACAGCTTTGAAAATTCAAAACTTTCCTTTTGTCCTTACTTATGCTCTTTTGGTTCCATATTGTTTTTCTACCCGTTGGTATAAGAGGGGAGGAGGGGGGGGTAAGGGGTGTGTGTCGAGGGGGGGGGTGGTAGGGGGGTAGTATCTTTATTTAACTGTATCCATTCTTTTTTTTTTATCTTAACTGCCCTTCTCTTTTTCTACTTTTTTATTTTTCTTTTTGCCTATTTTAGCCTTGTATTCGGTGGTGGAGGGGGGATGGTGGGGGGGGGTTGGTGTTATTTTTCGTCTATTTACTTTGCTCGTTTTTTGTCTGTATCAAAC
The DNA here is from genome assembly GCF_021130785.1 of Homalodisca vitripennis. Classification (NCBI taxonomy): domain Eukaryota; kingdom Metazoa; phylum Arthropoda; class Insecta; order Hemiptera; family Cicadellidae; genus Homalodisca; species Homalodisca vitripennis. The sequence goes on from NW_025784238.1 coordinate 22,221, forward strand.
ATTCTTTTTGAATCTCCCGAGGGGGTATATTATGGTGGTTGGCCGTGTCTGAGTCCCCGTGTGGTTCAGATTTTAAATGATTTCCTGAGGATTCCCCAGCGGCGGTGCCTGGGTCCCCTCGTTGTGTGGGTTTTAACGTGATTCGATAGCTGAATCAACGTACCTCCATGCTGGATACCCTCTGACTTTCGCCCCTTGAAGGGTTCCTCCTCTAGCTGGCGGCCTCTTCGCTAATCTGCTGTACTTTCTCCAATACCCCAACAATTGTTTTGCTGTGTGTGCCAGAGTTTTCGGCAATTTTCACAATAAGTAGGTAGTTGTTTCACTTTTACCTTCTACAATCCCTCTCTTTGTGACCTTTTCTTCCTTACCAATGTATAACATACACAAGTATCTACTTCGCCTGGATTGGCATTCTCTGGCTTTATGGCCTGGTTTTCCCACAAGTGTAAGACACGTAGTTATCGGTGATCGTTTCCAAAAAACTGCGCCTTGTCTTCTCCTCAAATTCGGATGGTCCCTTTTTCTCTAAGATTTGGTTTAGAGAGCTATCGCCGATGGTTACCAAGCTTCTCTGAATTGTTTTTTGTTTAGGGAACTTGATCCTGTGTCTGCCGTCCTATTTCACCATTTAATCCTCTTACAAAGGCATCCATGGCTCTTCTATCGGCCTCTTCTCTCAGAATTTGGTTTGCTTCAGCGTTTGTTTGTAACTCTTAGAGTTTTATCACTGACCCTTTTTACTCGGTCAGAGAACTGCTCAATAGTTTCTCCTCTGTTTTGTCGTATGCTAGCCAATTGCTCGAAGTAGTAATGATCTGGTAGGCTATCGCCCGAATCTTTCCATAAAAGCAGCTTTTATTTCTTCTAAAGTTGTTGAGTTTTTACATTTTTCGTCTGACTTTGCAAACTGTAGAGCACTGCCTGTTAGTTTAAGTTTTAAAACTTGAAGTTTTTGAGCTTCACTCCAATTGCTGAGCTCTCCAATTCCTTCGATGTTGTCAAAGAAGGGGCGACTAGATCTGCTTTCTCTCCATCGTAATGGGCCTATACTTGAGACAAGCTCAAATGACGGCTTGCTGTCTGCAAGGGTCATGTCCATCGAGTACGGAGATGTTTCAGTTTTGTTCACCGCGGAGGTAGAAGCGTTGGCTAACGTTTCATCTAGTGTTACTTGAAGCGACCTCACTTTATTCGATATGGCATCAAAGGCGTCTTGGACCTCAACGGTCTTCCCTTCTAGGTGTACAGTGCCCATCGTTAATAATTTAAAAAAATTTGGTTTTCCTCTTTGGAATACAGTAGCTATACAATTCTCTAGGTTATCAGTGATATTCAATAGTTAAACTTAAACGCTCTAAATGAAATCCCTAAAAGACATTGACAGCAACAATGTGAATAACTAGTTTCCCTATTTTTCAGTAAAATAAACTTTCCCCTTTTTTTTTTTTTTCAATTTTCGATAATGGATCAATCAAACAATAAAGTTTTTCGATTTCCAAATGATACCAATCACTAATCGGTAGTATTGAGTTATCAATGGATCAATAGTCTAACAATGCCTCGATACACAAGTATATCAATACTGTAATGTGACTCAATACAGCTGCAATAATATTAAATAATCGTATTTTGTTATATGATATACTATGTGCTATTACTTATATACTCTAATAGTTAATCACATTAACTGATATCACTTTGTTTTCAGTTATAATTCGAAATTTACCCTTTTTATAAGTCAGCAACAAGTTACTTCCAACAATTTATTGCTATTATACTCTTTTACACTTATATTAAAATTTCTACGGGTTTCTTTTTGTATACAGATATTAATGAATTATCAATCAAATTGAACAGTAAGCTAATATAGAATCATTGGCATATCCCTATTTCCAAGCAAATGATTTTAATCAACACGTTATTCTGCTTATATTTACGCTGAAAACATGATGGACTGAATGCCCTGGAGGTGACGAACCTGACATGGAGGCTTTGGCAAAATAAAATACTAGGATGTTATCCTTTTAATTTATCTTATTTAAATAATTCTGAATCTGTTTGTCAATAAAGAAGTTTAATGCTTAAAGCCTGGCCTCAATGCTGCATTCACCATTTATTTCCAAAGCATTTTGAACCATATTATTTAACCAACTATTTACTAATAATACGTAGTCTAATCTTAGGTTTCGCCAATGGATTTAATTTAATTTAATTAACAAAGTTCCCACTGCTCACCAAATAGTGACAGGGCTACCATCTCGAAGGCTGTGGATGATCGTGACTGCGTTGACGGAGATGACAACATCTGCGTAGACAGTGGTCGGCAGTTGGTAGTTCCGGTCTGGATCACTGGATGTCCGGTGACGTATGCCCTCCTTGTTCCTTTCTATGTTCTATGATGACGTATGATGATGGCGTCCAACTTCCGCTTCATAGTGTAATGGCGTTGCACATGGTGTAATAAGCACACAGAACTAATCCAAGTCCATCTTCGTTCATATAAGTTGAATTTACTCGAAATTTAGAAATATAACATTTGCAATTAATTTGTAAATGAATTTAGAATAGTAGTTATTTGGATAATGGAGTGTAAACTGAAATGTTCTAATAATTTTCTCAACCACGTGGTACACTTCTTTATTTCTTTTAGAGTTCTTTTAAAGTTTTGAAATCATTTTTGAAATAATTTGCTGGTTTAATTATCGTATCCCACCGCTGGTCACCACTGTAAGCCCTCCGATATTAGCCAGAGAGGCTCATGGTTAATAAAAGGGATAGCGTTTTGCTGCCACCACCCTAGCTCGTAGGGAAATTTAGAATAGTGGTTGAGAAGGGTCTTGAAATAATTACTCACGTTTCTTCCTTTGTTTGAGTCCAATCTATATTCAAAATGCACTAAAACACTCGTAGGCGCACCCAAACTACTATATGTGTACTGGTGTGTTCGCATCTCACTCCACCAAAATAGACTTACTTCACACACTCTACATTGCCAATCCCTCCGCCTACCTCCGAGCCCTCAACTCGACTGCCGACCCGTGCTGACGAGTGCTGACCCTTGCATTTCCTCAGCACGGCCAGTCACCTCACATCACGCGGTTAAAGGGGACTTGGGTTAGTCCAGTTAATTTTACACACTGTGTAATTACTAAAATACCATCTAAAAATTACTATATTAAAATAGTAGTGTGCGTGCGCGCTACAGAAACAAGGATTGTCATTGCAGTTTAGACGACAGAGTATCACTA
>NW_025784239.1:0-26116 GCF_021130785.1 Homalodisca vitripennis
AAATCGATTTTTTCTTTAGGGCTATTTATATTTTGCATATACAGGGTTTTGTCCGCGAAAGTAATAGGACTGTTTTTTCTTTTGCCCGAGACTATACTTCGGAAAGCGTGCGTGCACCGACTGGATTCGGTAGAGGGCGTTTCTAGCAAACCCAACAAGCGTCTGGTAAAGTTCCTCCGAGCACCTGAAGAGCCCAGGAGAGGATTTTTCGCGTGACGTGTTTTCTGTGGTGGTAGAGCCAAAAATGCGCGTTCGTTAGAGCAGAGGTACCGATCACATTCAGTGTGAAACTCGGTAAATTTTTCGACAGGCTTTTGATATAACCAGCAGGCTTACCTAGAGGGTGCTTTGGGCCAAGAAGGGTTTTTTTCGATGGCACCAGGTCTTTGGGAGGGCCGGGAAGAGGTGGCTGATGAAGACCTTGCTGGAGCCCTTTTCTTTCTTCGACAAACACCGACAATGTAAATGGGTGTGCGCAAATTTTTTTAACAAAACCGTCGACTAAGTATTCTTTTAAAATTCCCCAGATTGTAAATTTACCGAAATCTGTGGTTCATGAAATTGTGACGGAGCATTTGAACATGCGAAAGATTTTGTGCGAAAAAGTCCCAAAAGTGTTTCACTGACGACCAGAAATTGCGGCTTCACACCACCTTTCTTGTGACAGCTACTTGCCCAAAGGGCCCCCCATCCCAACCTTCCACAGCCCCCCTAAACACGGGATGTGCTCCTTGACTTTTTTTTTGTTTCCTAAACTGAAAAGGCTAATGAAACCCAAAGCATTTTGAGACGACAGAGGGGATCCAGCAGCATGCACCGCGGCTCTCAAGGCTTTTTGGGAATCCCTTTTCTGTGTCGCCTTAATGCTTGGAAATCGCCTGGGAGCTCGCAAAAGACCCAAAAGGGAGCTTTTTTTAAAATTTTTTTAAAAAGAATTGTAACGATTTCCCTCATTACATTTTTCTAATTGACTCAGCCCCCAATACTTTGGAAAAACCTGTTTTTTTGCGATTAAGTTCCAGTTATACTTGTTTTCATTCACTGAGTACCGGGGGCTAGGCATAAAGAGTTTAGTGGCATGGCATATCAGGGTCACAGCTGCTATATTAGACATTTTAGCGATTTCGGGGGAGACCTTGTTTGCTTTGAATTTTAAAATATGTTGCAACGGGGAAAATAATATAATCAAAATCTACAACACAGACATTTGTTTGCACAGTTGTTTTTCCACTATGGTGAGATGAAGGATTCTCCGAGCTATCCCCAGAGACCTGCTACCAGACGAAAACGAGCACTTCTGGGGAACCCCATGCCCCTCCAAAGCGAGTGAGTAAACACCATTTATTTGTCCAAGGCTAAAATTTGGAACACTAAAAAACTCTAACTAGCTTGGAAAAAAATACTTTTCCCAAATCTTGTATTAGTGGAGAAACCCATTGTGAAGTTTAAAAAAAATCCCAAAAAGGTGGGGGACTAAAGTAGATGTGAATTAAACCCCCCCAAAAATAAAACTTCGGAGCAATTTAGAAAGAACAATTAATACTGTACAAGAGCAAATCTGATCAAACCCTACCTTAACTTTTAAATGTTCTTTAATGCTGACACTTTCAAAAATAAATTTAAACCCGAAAATAAATGCAAATGAAAATGTACAACTTTTCCCTTGGACGATAAACTATTATACAGTAGTCAAGTGCGTTCTCAATTAAAAGATTTTGTGTTTTTAAAAAAGGGTGGTTTTGGGAGAAAACAATTAAAAAAAAAAATTTCGGTTAATTTTGCTTCAAGAGGAAGTCCTGGCCCTTTCCCTAAATTAGAAATATCGTTCAATAAATAAAGATTTTGTAAAACTCTGAAAATTCCCGTCAATTCCTCAGGTAAAGTCGATTTATAGCATACACTTTTAAAACAAATAGATTTAAAAGAAATGTGGGGGCTGTTTACTAAAAACCCCCCCTTTTAATCTACACAAGGAAATATATATTATAAAATGAAGGGGAACTGGGTTTTTCTAATTTGGGGTTGTCTGTTCTGTGAAATTCCGATGTTTTAAAACATTACCCCCCGTTCGTTTTTTGTTTTAGATTTATTTGGTGTTGACCTTTTATTTTTATTGTGATTTTTTTAAAGTATCGTTGACTTGATAATGTACTGTTTTTTTTTTTTTTTAAACAATTATGTTTTTTGACATATCTCTTTTTTGTTATTATTGTTACGTTTATATTGGTTTTTCCTTTTAAAATATGAACTGCTACTTTTTGTTGGCGAGTTTTTATCTCTGAATGTAAAGGCCCGTTATTTTTTTTTTAAGTTTGTAGCCCTTGTATTTTTTTAATGAAATGTCATGACGCTTTCTGATTTCTTAAATTACTCATCAGGACACATACAGGATCCCAAATTATTTAATCTTTTTTATTTATTAACCCTATTTAAGGAAAATTGAACTAAAAACAGTTAATCTAAGTGTTTTTCAATTAAAAATTTTTATTTGTAGGGGTTGAAATTGGAATGGTTACTCTTAGTGTAGTGTCTCAGAGAAATTTTTAAATTTTTTTCATGTACAAATTTTGAGTTTTTAGAAGCAAAAGGTATTATTTATCTACCATTTTTTGAAAAATTTAAAAGAAAAGGGGCTTGGGAGGGTATTTATTTTTCCAGATAAACAAAGTCCTCAATTTTCTTCTAGAATCTTGTTAGGTGTTTGATGCCTTAGGAGCAGTCATTGTTAACCAATTTCAGTAATTTGTTAATTATTTTGTTCCCGGGTTATACTTACAATACAAGGTTTTAAAGCAATACAAATAAAGTTTGCTGAATCACCTGTATTTCAGAACAATTCCCCCCACTACAAAAATCATGCAGAACTAACAAAGACTTCCAGCAGAATCATCATTTTGCCTTGGTCCTACAAGTTTTTAATAACAATAAACATAGTTTTGAGATTAGCAAATATCCAAGTCCAATTGCTATAACAATAAATGCAGAACTAAGAAAGACTTCCAGAAAGATCATCACTTGCCTTGTGGTCCTACAAGTGTTTATAACAACTAAACATAGATGAGATAGTAATATCCAAGCCCCAATTGCTATAAAAATCATGCAGAACTAAGAAAGCTTCCAGCAGATCACACTTCCCTTGTGGTCCTACAAAAATGAAATAACAACTAAACATAGATTGAGTTTAGCTAATATCCAAGCCCAAATTTGGGCTATAACAATCAGGGCAAACTAAAAAAAGACTCCCAGCAGATCATCACTTCCTTGTGGCTAAAAAGTTTATAAAAAAACTAAAAAATAGTTTGAATGAAACTCCAAGCCAATTGCTATAACAATCATGCAGAACTAAGAAAGACTTCCAGAATCGTCAATTCCCCTTGTGGTCCTAACAAGTGTTTATAAAAACAAAACATAGATTGAGATAGCTAATTCCCAAAGCCCAAAATGCTATAAAATATGCAGAACAAAAAGACGTCCAGAATCATCAATTGCCTTGTGGTCCTACAAGTTTTTTAAATAACAAATAAAATAGATTGGATAGCAAATATCCAAGTCCAATGCTAAACAATCATGCAGAACTAAAAAAGGGACTTCCAGCGATCTCCCCTTGCCTTGTGGTCCTCCCAATGTTTATAACAACTAAACATAAAATTAAAAAAGATAGCTAATACCCAAGTCAAATTGCTTAACAATCATGCAGAAAAGAAAGACTTCCAGCAGATCATCACTTGCCTTGGTCCTACAAGTATGTAAAACAACAAAACCCATCAGATTGAGATAGCTAATATCCAAGTCCAATTGCTAAAACATCATGCAGAACTAAAAAGATTTTCCAGCGGATCATCACTTGCCTTGTGGTCCTACAAGAGTTTTTTAACAACTAAACATAAGATTGAGTAGCTAATCCCAAGTCCAATTGCTTCCTAAAATTTAAATGCAGAAACTAAAAAACGCCTAGCAGATCATCAATTGCCTGTGGTCCAAAACAAGTGGTTTATAACAAATAAATATAGATTGAGATAGCTAATACCCAAAGTCCAATTGCTAATAACAATATCCCAGAATAACAAGCTTCCAGCAGACTCACTTGCCTTGTGGTCCTACAAGTGTTTATAACAACTAAAACTAGATTCGAGATAGCTAATATCCAAGTCCAATTGCTTAACAATCATGCCAGAACCTTAAAATAATCCAGCAGCAGATCTCACTTGCCCTTACCACCACTTGTCCTACAAGTGTTTTAAGGACTAAACATAGATTGAGATAGCAAATCTCCAAGTCTAATTATAAAAAACATTTTCCTCCCTTATGACTCCCTAGGCTTCTTTCTAACCAACTGAAACAAAAACCGCCTTTTCAATAAATTGTTTTTTGGTATTCAATAGAGTTCTTCAGTTGAAAAAAATTAAATTTTAATGTAAAAGTTTTTTATGTAAAAACCCAAATTTTCCCTTTAAAATTTGTATATTTATTTAAAAAAATTGTTTTAACCCATTATTTTCTTCCTCGATGAGTTAAGGCTAAGGGGTTAGATATATTTATATGTTACTGTATATAATTAATGCTTCCTGAATAAAATGAATTTTGAATTTGAAAAAATTTAATTAAAATGTTTAAGCTCCATGTTACTAATTACTTACATATATAACAAAAAACAAAATTTTTATAAGCAAGTATCAAATTAAATATACCATTATGGAAGGAATTAGTTTTTAGAAATAAATATTTACTAAATTGACATCAAATTCAACTGAACTTTATCAATAAATACCTCATCGTGGCAATTACAGGTTACTCTCTGTAACTCGTTAGATAAGTAAAAAATAAAAGTAAATTTAAATTCTGTGACACCATTAATCACAATGGGGGAAATATGATAGCAAGCTAAAAAATTTATTCATTTATTAAAACGACAACAGAATGCATTGAATCAATTCACTCATTAGCCACTGAGTGGAAAAAACCATGGAAATAATCAATCAATGAACGGCCAACCATTCATATTTGAGGCAAAAACCACTGGATAAAAACTCCCAACCAATTAATTAACTGTTTTGAATTGGTTGTACCCTCACTAATACAGTCTATAACAGTTTTATTACTAAATAGTTGTTAGGTTTAAAACTTACTTTTGAATGTAATCCTTTATATCTGTATTATTTCATACTTTAAAAGTTGTAAACTACTAGAAAAAAAAAATCCCAAACCAAAATTATAAAAATTTCGCAAAATGATAAAAATAAATCATAATTTTTTGCAAACTAAAAACTTGTTCACACACTAAACCATTACAAAAATGCACACACCTACATCATATAACAATAAATATTACCTTATTTAACAATTTTTAAGATCATATAAACACGACAAAAGACAAATCATTTCAATAGAGATGTGCCACTATCCCTGACTAATTTTTGCTTAGGGAGAGTACAAAGTCACACATGTATTTGGTTCTCTGATTCCCAGACAACAATAGCGGGCCTGTCTCGTGAACGTAGACAGCACCCGACCACTGATCCCCGAACTCACAGAAACTGAAAACCGACGCAGAAAAAGCGTCTCGGACAGGCAAAAAAGAACCTTTACAGCATCGCTGACACTTCCGTAAATTAAGTTGGACTGAAGGGCACTCATGGCTAGAACCTACGCGCATGGCGCTTCTTCAACTCTTCTCGCTCACAATTACTTGCTGTGATATAAGCTATTTTGCAAAGTAAAATATTAAATCTACAGTACTACTTAAATCAATTACATTGTTTACTTTCATTTATTTTCACAACAATTATAACATTATTTTTCTTTATATCACATCAAGTAGTATTGGCTAAGTTTTGATTTATTTAGTTATACAATTTTTTATATTGTGCAATCAATTTAAAACCACCACGTTAATTATTTATTGTACGTCATTTTCAAACAAAGTATATATCCTTTAGTAACCAATATACAATTCACTCAGAAAAAAAATTAGTACTTCTAACTATAAAAATAAGTCATCTGACAAATTTAGTTATCGAGCAACGAAAAAGTTTGTTTAGTTTATTATTGTGAAACTCCAAATTCGTTTTTTGCAATAAAAACCTCGAAAATCTGACATATTTATATATATATAGAAACTGAAAAACAAAAAAAAAAAAAATATTTGATATTTACCGTATATCTTATTAATAACCATACACAATGTAATATAAATTTTACTTCTTTGTTTTCCCAGGAAAAAAAATCGTAATGAAAATTGTAACATTTTCCTAGATATGATTAAACAAAACTTTGCGAAAACTGAGATTAATTTAATGGTTCCTGCCCTTTAGCTATAGATAACCAACTGCACATGTTCTAAATGAAAGGTAGCCTTAGTTAATTCAAACATGCATGCTTCGAGGCGGGGGTAGGCAGTTTTAGTTGTGGTGGCGGGAGGGGTTAGCTCTCACCCCTCAATGAGCTCCCACTGTGCAAGGACCCCGCGTCTTTACATGAAATAACCATGGATCTTGGTTCTTTGGTTTTAGACACGGATTATTTTTATGGATCCTTGTTAAATCTCTTCTGCTGATATGTATTTTTAATTGCCAAACTGGTTGAAATTCAAATTAAAAATCTTTAGTAGCACACCTTTTTACAGAAAAATACGAGGGAGAGGGGGGGAACATAGTTATTACATCATGGCTAAAATAATACCATCAATAACAACTTATTCTACACATTGTTATGGATGGACCAGATATTTGTAATTAAAAAGGAAACAGTTACAATGAGCAGATATTTTCGAATAAAATTGTAATATTAGTATTTGTATTAACAGTTGGTGAAATTATAAAATTAGCTAATGTTTTGATGCTGAAAATTTGTGTCTTCCGAGGTCCATAAAAATATTATTCTTCCAAATTTACAAAAAAGAATGTTTCAAGTATTGTTTTTAAGGTTTCCCCTTTGCGAAAAGATGCTTTTCTATCTCTACGTTCTGAAAGTCAGATGGAATAAAAATACCAAAATTTCAAACCCACATTTTGATGTGTAACTCCGCGCTGAGATCAGGTCCTCCAAAGAACTAACTTATCTCTCCGTATTATATTCATGATTTAAAGAATTGCCCTTCTTGTTATATTTAGTATACTTCTTATCTGTATCAAATATGTATATTGATACAGATGATATACCCACGCTTGCTCGGTGCCATGTTGTCGGCATATACGCGTTAATCACATTTCTCCCGCAATAATAGTAAAGACTTATTTTATATAATCAACATCATCTTGCATATAACAAATTCATACGCATTTGTTTTTGTCTAAAACATCGTTTCAATGAATTTTGGCGTTTGCGTACATTTTCATGTGATCAAACCTAAGACGAGAGAAATATGAAAGTTAGGATTTGGAAACTACACTGTAACAACAACTGTATGTCTTAAGGGAATACAATGGAGGGGGGGGTATTCCCTATCTCTCTTGCACCATCTCTCCTACACACTGTGTATCGTGTGTGGCCCACTCATGTAGGTACTATGGAATAGATTTCACTCAGAAAATATGTGCTCCAAAGTTTCTTTCAGACGTTATGGTCTTTTTTGGATACTTTTGTTTTGGCTGACTAGTTATCAAATACGTTATATATGGAAACTTGACTAGTTGGTTAAAGTAATGTTAACGCGACCGATGTTACTGTGTGGATCGTCTAACCTATAGTACAAAGCAAACAACAAAATGTCTCTTATTACAAAGAAAATTTGACAAGTTAATAAACAAATAAAGACTTTCTTAACCACCACACAGCGAGAAACCATCTCGATCGGATGTTTTAAAACAGCACTTCATTAATTTTCATACTTTGTTATTTTCATGCATTCTCTTTATATCAAGAGATATTTTTTACAGTGCACTCAGAATAAATTCTCTATGGAAAATATACACAAGTCATATAATAGCACGAATTCGGAATCTTCATAGCTGCATCTCGCGGGGTTTTCAGCGTAGTTATGCGATTGCGCACGTCTTTTTGTCAATCTGGATTTTATATAATGACAGTTTATTACATATGTCCTTTGAAATAATGGTTAACCTTCATTCAACCTCATTCTCAGAGCCTCATCATCAGTCCACAGCTTGTCCGCAATCAATTGTTCACAGTCCTCCATCAAACAGCTCACAAAGGCCTCATCAAAACAGTTCACAGTTCTCATCAACAGTTCCTGGCCTCATCAGACAAGTTCTCAGCTTCATCAATAGTTCTCAGGATTCATCAGACAGTTCACCCACTCCTCATAGACAGTTCTCAGGCTTCACAGATAGTTCACCAGAGCCGCTTACATCAATAGCTTCTCATGTTTCAATCAGATAGTTCTCAAGGCCTCATCAGACAGTTTCACAGTCCCCATCAGACACTGCTCACGTGTCCGCATCCAGATAATGAGCGTCAGGAGCTTCATCAGATAGTTCAGAGTCCCTCATCCCGAAAGTTCCAGGCCTCATCAGACAGTTCACTATCATCACCTCATCGACCATTTCATCTCAGTCCCTCATCACTAGTTCTCCTCTAGTCCTCACCAGAACAGCTCTCAAAGGCCTCACCAACAGCTCTCAGCCTCACCCAGACAGTTTCACACTCCTCATCAGCATCTCACAGTTTCTCATGCTTCATCAGATAGTCTCTCTCAGACCTCATCCAGAACAGCTCACAGTCCTCCATCAAGACAGTTCTCGCAGCCTCATCAGATATGGTCTACAGGCCTTTATCAGATAAATCACAGGCTTCATCCAGACAGTTCTCTGTCATCATCACCAGTTCACAATCCTCATCAGACAGTTTCTCATGCCTCATCAGATTAGTTCCACAGTCATCGTCAGACAGCTCACAGATCCTCATCATACAGTTATCAGTCATAATCCCAGATTAGGGTTCTCAGACAGACATCAGACTGTGCTCGCAGCTTCATCAGACAGTTCACACTCATCATAAGACTGGTTCACACTCCTCTTCAATAGTTCACAGTCCCCATCAGTACTGGGGTTCTCTGAAATGCAGATAGTATCAGGACATCAATCAGAAAGTGTTTTCTCAGGTGTTTGCGATCAGTATATATGGAGAGCGTGCGAGCGCGTGTCTCCAGAATGAGCGAGTGGCCTATACATGTATTTCTCAGTCCTAAGCAAATCCTGGGTATAAGGACATCACATCAGAATGTGCGGCCTCAGATTCTCTTACTGCTTCAAACTCATCATCAGTCAGTTTCATCTCAGCGGCCTTCTCTCTCTCTGAGACAGCTCTCAGGACTCACACAGACTGTTCAAACATACTGATCACAGCAATAGTTCTCAGGCTTCAATAAGATAGTTAACATAAGAACTACACTATTATGTATACTAAGAAGACTAGTACGGAGGACAGTAGCAGGGCCTCGGATCAGAGTAGGTTTTTTTATACTATAAGCTGTTAAATCTAATGGATTATCTGTAACTAAAAATTGGTATCTTCTATGTAGTGGTCATTTTGAGAAAAGATCTGAAATGGATAGGAATCAACATACAAAGATAGTTTATTACAGTGTATGTACTGTGTTTTAATTTTGTATGTTATTTATTTAGAATGTGTGTTATAATTTGATGGTAGGTGGGTTGGGTAAATAGTGATGTACGGTATGTTTTTTATAGTTATGTATTTATTATTTGGTTTTGGGGGTGAATTTTTTTTGGAAGTTGGTTTTTAATATGGGGATTTGGGGGGTTTTGGGGTTTGGGGGGTTTATGTTGTTGAGTTGGAAGTAGGTATTAAGATGGTATTTTGTTGTGACTTGGTTGTGGGAATTTAGGTTTGTGTGGTGGAGGATTTAGAGTGGTGGTGGGGGATGTACTGAGAATTTGGGGGTTAGGATGGGGGGTTGGTTTTGGGTCATCAGTTATTAAAAAATATAGGTTAATTTTTGGGTGGTTTTTTCTTTAATGTGGTGGTTTTTATTTTGTTGAAAATTGCTTTTTAAAAGAAGTGTGGAAATATGAAAAGGTGCTAGATATAGTGCCGTAAGCACCACTTTTAAGAGGTCATTATATAGTTTATGTGAATGTATGGGTGTATTGGGGGGGTTTGAGGGTTTTGGTTAGATTGGGGGGTTTTAGGAATATGGTTTATATATGGGTTTAGGGGGAGATGTTGTTGGTGTGTTTGAAGATTTTGTTTATTGTGGGGGTGTTTTGTATGTTAGTGGTTTTAAAGTTTGTTATATTTATGAATAAATGTGTTTTATTTAATGTTTTCTTAGTAAAAGTTTTGTAATGTCCACAATTATATTGGTTACTGACAGAAGAGAAGAGAGAGACCATTTTCCGTTTGGAATATTCATCATTCAAATGACATATTATGAGATTGTAATAGAAATTAGAAATCGCTCGAAATGTATAATGGGTGTAGAGCAGAGAAGAGGTGGTTCTGAAATCGTTTTCAAGAATATTTAAGAGAGGGAGTTATATGAGTTAGTTTTGGTATTTGTGATCTATGGATGTTTTATATTGGCTCAAGGCAGAGTACAGACTAAATAATCTAAGATATATATGTTTACTGTTTTACATGGAGGATGCTAAACCGCTGACAATGTCAAGGCGTCAATGTGTCACAAAGGGGGGGTTCATTGTCTCCTTACAGTGGCGGTCCAAGTCACAACGGTGTAGCTTAGATTAATGATTGGTACAGGAAGTTACTCTAAACATTGTTATATATATATATATAATATATATATATATATATAGAGAAAATTGGAGGGGAAATTGTTTAGTAGACGGGTTATTTGTTTGTGTTGGTGTAATGGGCTTAATGCTTGTTAACTGTCTTCTTTATGTGATTTTAGTGTTGGTTAACATATACCAATGTGCATGGGATATTTATTTTTGAAATATGATTAGATTTGTAATACGCTTAATTTTTTGCGCGTGAATGTTGAGTACGATTCATATTCAAATTCCCATTTATCCAGCGTCCGCACAATCTGAAGATTTTCGCGAAGACCTTCGCGATGCGAGCGAGAGCGTGTGGAAGGGTGAAATGGAAGATAATATTATGGAAATTGATTTGTAATACAATTAACAAAATGAGTTTATTGTGTAAATTTGTGTTGGAGGTTTGTTGTTTTGATTTTGTTGGGTTTATTGTTTATTGTGGGAAGGGTGTGGTTTGAGATGTGTATTATGTTATTATTTATTGTATTGTTAATTGGAATTGGATATTGGGGTGACATTGATGAAATTTGGGGTATGATGTGGGGGTTATAGTTTGGGAGGGGGGGTATGTTTGTGTTTGGATTTTGGGGAGTTTGAAGTAAGCTTTAATGGAACTTGGGTGGATGGGTGGTAGAGGTCGATGTGATGTGTTGTAATTTACAATTTTTAGGGTGTTGATTAATTTATGTTTTGTGGGTTAATTTTATGGTTTTTTGTGAGTGGGGGGGGGGAAGGGGTTTATGTGGGTTATAAGGGAGTGTTATGGCGTGTTTGGTGGTGGTTCGGGATTATGGGGTATTTAAAAGCGGGGTTAGGTGGTTTGGTGTGCGCGGTTTGTTTTAATTTTGTAGTTATTTGAAGAGGTTGGGGTATGTGGTGTGTGTGATTTTGGGAGGGGATGTTGGGGGATAGTAGGAGTTTGGTTAGGTGAGTAAAGGGGGTGTGAGGGGGGGGGGGAATTTGAGTAGGTGGAGGGTGATTGAGTTATTGGTGTATTGGAGGTGGTTCGAAGTGATTGTTATGGTTTGGTAGGGTAGTGGTTAGAAGATGGTGAGGGGAGAATTAGGTGGGTGATTGTTATTTGGGTTTTTGAATGTGGGGTGTGTGGGAAATGGGGGGAGGTTTTTGGGGTTGAGGGGTAGATTGGTTGTGTTGTATTTTGTGGTTTAGAGGTATTAGGGGATGTAGAATGTTGTATGTAATGGGGGGTTGGTTTGTTGTTTTATTTGTTTAGAGTTTGGGGTTGGGTGGGAATAGGTTGTGGATGGGGGTGTGGGAGGGTGTTGGGTAGGAAGGAGGTTTTTTGGGTAGGGTTGTGTGTGTAGGGGATTTAGGGGTATTAGGTTTGAGAGAGTCTGGGATGTTTTTTAGGTATTTGATGTTTTTTGGGGGGGGTGGGGTGGGTGTTTGGGATAGGGTTTTATGTTAAGGGGATTAGTAAGGTGGGAGGTTAAGGGGGGTAGGTATGGATTGTATGAGTGATGATGGTTTTGGTGTGTGGTGTGGGGGGGTTTAGGAGTGGGGGTATGAGGTAGTTTTGTGGTGTTTAGGTAGGATGTGAGTATTGGGTATGTGGATTGGGGTATGTTTTGTTTTAGTTTGTAAGGTTTTGTTGAGATGGTTTTAGAGAAAACTGGGGTCATCCTCCAGGAAATGTTTGAAGTTCAATTAAATATTCACATTTCATAATTTTGTTCATTAAAGATAGGTTTTAATATTCTATAAGTTTCTGGTGAGCTTAGGGAGGTATTACAACGCAAGAGTGCTCTGAAAATCGGAAAATCTGTTGAAATCGAACACGGACGTTCCTCACTATTATTTTTTCTTCTACTGCTATGAATTAGAAAAGATGAAATATGTTAAACATTTTCAAATGCATCTACTGAGTCGTTTTACAAATTTATTTATTCTATTTTCAGCAAAATTTGACGTTTGTAGGTTAATTTGTGTTTTTTGAGATAACATGCAGACAGACAGACATAAATACAATTTTCCAGCACCATAAGTGATAGGCTTCGCTAAGCTCAGACCAATAAACAAAATAACAGCCTAAGCCAAATATTTTTAAAACGTAGGATATATTTTTTGATTCACCTATAACTATTTTTAACCAAAGTATAACAGTTTGTTGCTAACTTGGTTTCCAAGAAATGTATAGTAAACAATCATCTGACTAGCGAGAAGCGCGCAGCGACGCGAGCGAGAGCTCTATGCGTGTAAATTACTATTTCTGTTACCTACAATAATTAGGTGCCAAAGACACTAACAGTAAAGATCCAGAATCATACTAAAAGAAAACGCTAACTGCATTTAACTACTTTTTTGCTCTATTTATTTTCCTCTTAATGAGCAAGTTTACACAAACACAACACTGCGTAGCTCTGTTGCCCAGAGGACTAATTTACTAATAATACAATTTTTCATAACAGCGAAAATAATTGTCTATTGATAATCACACGTGCGTGTTGGTCAAAAGGGTCAACCCCCTTGAATTGAGTCTCAGATAAGAAAAATGTCTTAATTGAGTTTCCACAAACGTCCGCAACTTCCACCACCGACCCACCAGCCGTTTCTTAATTTTCGATAATGATTTTTAAAAAATAGGTTTGAAGCACCAAGCTTAATTTTTATTGCAATAAAATACACACTATGTAACTTTCTTAAAACACAAAATATAACACCCCTTTTCGGATATAATTTTACCAATCAAGAGGCAAAAGTTAACATGTTAGAGGGGTTTAACACTAGATAAAATGCTGTCCCTATTTACTGTTATTTGCTGCCTCAAACCTATCATTTAACAGTGCGAGGTGCGAGAAGAAAACTAATCGCGTGATTACGTCAACAGTAGGGAGCGAATATTTGAATTTCCAACACTGTCAAATTCACGACAAATACGGAACTGGAACGTGCGTCAGTAATGCTGATTCGATTCTTTAGGCACGAGTTATGGTAAAGACCGCGATTTCCGAGTGAACGTGAGGTCGAGGCCGAGGGCCGGGTCACATGCTAGTCATGTCACGCGAGAAGACAGAGAAGAGAGAAAAGAGAAAGGGTGAGGCAGAGAGGAGGAGTGGTTGGAGGGTGGGTGGGTGAGGTGAGGCGGGTTTCGCTTAATCACTATTTGGCGCAATCCGCGTGGAGGAACGGTCGCACTCTTATCTCCCTCTACCATTAGTGTCACAGTAACTGCGGTTATATGTTGTCGTATATTATACCGCTGGAGTGTGACAACAACCACACAGTCAGTACAGTTCGGACAGGGCGATACAGAGGCCGTGAAGCACTGCTGTCCTCTAGTCTGTCTGTCAGCTGTTCCTCTATCCCTCCGCTGGCTATTCCACCTTCTGCAACTCACTTATAGGTATATGTCGCAAGGTTGAGTGGTGCAGTGTTATTAGCAAGGATTACGTGTCTCCCCCCCGTTTTAGAGTTCGTCGATTAGTGATTATGGTGACGTCTGCAGGTAAGTTCGTATTTGTGTTGTTGGTTAACGCGTCCAGGTCCCACGAAACAATTACGACTTTCACAACACCTTGCAGAGCTTCCCTCTCTTTGGTTCGCTCTCATCCTTACATATATCCTTTGGAACCAAAGTCCTGATCGAGGAGAATGTTTTCTAGTATCTACCAAAACAACGTAGTACAACCCCCTTTTTAATGTATTGAAACAATACACAACAGTAACGTCAGTATACCAACAATTGTTTAAGAGTAAATTCTCAACAGAATTCCTCATTGGGCTACTCTTTAAATTAACACCCTGTTTATTAACTGTCAGAATTATTTATATAATTGAATAATATTTTCAACATAAGTGTTATTATGATTAGCTTTTGTCTGAGCCAAATTACCTACAGTCAAGTTTCTAAGGCAAATGTTACTTATACCATTTCTTCTGAGTTTATTTACATTTATTACGTTTGTGTTACATATTGTATAAAAACCAAACAACCAATAATACAACTCAATCTTTAAGGAAATATACATTCCTGACAATTTACGAAATTTAATCCATCCTTAGAAACTGGGGGACGGTCGATAGACTACACAAAATTAATGCTTCTGAAAACTGAATTATGAAATTAACTGAATGTTTGAAATGGCAAGCCAGGCGGTAACAGTGTAGAACCCAGTCAGGTCAAGAAACACTTGGCATCAAGGAAAGGACATACAATGCAAACATTGAGGCTGAGAGGGTCAACCTACTTTCACTTGCTTTATTCGGTAGAAGCTGTGGAATAGAGAGCGCGCGCCGCGCTGCACCCTCTTCACATCGGGCACACCTCCGCTCTGACCAAGGTCTTGGGTGCAGCGCCTTTCCAAAGTCAAATGTTCCACATCAATTGTTTTATGGCTGGCGTTGACTAACAATTCAACGTTACCATTCGAAAATACCTCTTGACCATGTAAATTGAAGTTTTCCTAGTAACCATGTCCACAAAATTTTAGAAGGGCCCAGCTGCGTGTATCAAATAGCTACATATTTTGGGTAAGCCTAACAATAACATACGGGTCCGATAATTAAAAGGTTATCAACAGGGGTGGCCGTATATATACTATAGTTACTTTACATTAAGCATAAGTAGGGTGGGGGGCCGGTCATACTTGGGGTAGGTTTTTCCGTGGGTAAGATTAGCCTCTGAAAGTAGTGTCTCTCTGGATATTGTTTGTTTCTTTAAATCGGTTTTTATAGAGTGCGTGTCACTTTACCTATAATTAGATTTGTAATATTCTGGAGCACTCACTATAGGGATTGTGTAAGTTAATGAAAAATTAGTAGGAAGGTTAGTGTGTAATGAGGGTAGGGGGTAGGTGTTTGAAAAAATAAAGTAATGGTATTCAAGAATTCTAAAGTATTTGGATCTAAAGAGGGTCGTGAATTATGTTATATTTTAATATTGTAATGTATTCTGTTTTAACATCTCATTGGTTTGGTAGTGAAGGGTAATTTTAGGTAGGGTTTTATTTAGTGGGGAATTTGTTTGAATTTATATGGTTTTTTGTGTTTGGTGATGTTTTTGGGTATGGGAATTAATTGATTGTATGTGTTTGTATGTATATTGGGGGGAGTATTGTTAATTTGTTTGTTTGTGTTGTGTTGGGTCTTGTTTTTTGGATGGTTAATGGTAGAGTTTTATTTGGTGAGGGTTTTAATATAGTCCTTCTTAAATTATTCTGATAAGAAATGTATTGGATTATATATTTATTATTTTGGTATTATCATTATTTATGATCTTATAATTCATAACTGCGAGTTCAGATTAATTATATATCTTTCATATGGAATATCTCAAATAAGAATTAAAGTAAAGATTACAAAAAAAAACAATTGTCTTTAAATTTAGCGTACATAGAAAATCGTGTCAGAGTCCCATATCACTCTTTACAATGATACGTTTTTTACTGATTATAACAGAGTAAGTACTGACTAAACCCAACCTATTGCTTACGAGAGACGAGCGAGAGAGATGATGCGATATGGATTGAAGTTTTAGTTTTTGCAGATAGCCATTATCAACACTGAATTCGTTTTAATACCTTTCTTAGTATTAAACACAATCAATAAAATCTCTCTTTGTTTCAAACAGTAAACATTTGTCCTTTACTGGAAGAAAACTGGAACGACTAACAAATTACCGAAAAGTCACTAGATTGGCGCTTGGCTGCAAAGCAAGCACTATTCTGCTTTGGCCAAAAACTAAGAGTCAACAGGGGGTTACCTAGACAAACTGTGCAGATCTACACAACCTAAAACCTCTTTCCTAACTGGGGACTGACAAAAAAAACCCTACGAGTCTCGTGGGGTGTATATGGAGTAAATGAGTAATTGTGTGGGGGGAGTTTGATTGATAATATGGAAATCAAAGTATATATTGTTTAATTAATAAGGAGTGAATTTAAAAATGGACGAGAGTTTTTTATAAGGAAATGTTTGTTTGGGTAAAATGGGGGTTTGTATGAGTTTATTTGTGTAAAATTATAATATGGGAGGGTTGATGTGTGGGGGTAGGATGGATTTTTGAATGTTTTGGGGTTTATTAATTATATTAGTTATATGGGGTTGGGTGATTTGTGGGGTTTTGTTTATGTTTTTGATAGTGTTGTAGGAGTGGTGGGGGGTTAGTAATGAATGTAGAAAGTGGTAGTAGTAATAAGAATAGGTAGGGTATAGTGGGGGGTTGTGAATAGAAGTGGTGGGTTATAATTGTTGTGAATGTTAGGTGTGGGTTGTTATGTTATTGTATGTATGGTGTTTTTATTAATAAGGAAGGAATGGTATTGTGGGGGATGGGGGATTAGATTTGTTGAGTAGTGGGGGGGTGTTTTGTACACACACACACACAGAAGGAGGGGTAAAATTGGTGTAGGTATGGGAAATGGTGGGTATTCTGTTAGGGGTGGGTTTATTTTTGGTTTTTGGTGGGGAAGTTTGTGGGGAGGGGGTTATTGTAGGGTTTTGGATTTCTGTTTAAGTTGTTGGCGTGTCTTATTTGGTGGTTGGTTTGTGGGTGGGGTGGGGGTATGTGTGAGAGTGTAATTTTGTGGTTGTGGTATTGTATTGGTGTTTTGAGGTATTGTGGTAGTGATGTGTGGATTATAGTAGTGATGGTTGATTGTTTGTTGATTTTGTGGGGGGGAATAGGGATGGTTTATATATATGTTGAGGTTTTTTATAGAATTACAAATGTGTGAGAGTGTGTGAGCGATGTGTAGTTTTTTGGGGATTTGGGTGGGAATCGTATTGTGGAGTAGATTTAGTGAGGGGGATATGTTATTTGGAGATGGTTAGATGGGGGATGGGTTTAGAAGGGGAATTATAAGTGGGGTGTAGGATGAGTGATGGGTGGGTTTTTATTGGTAGGAGAATAAGATTATGGTGTGTGGGGGGGGGTTTGTAATGGTGTTTAGTGTGGTTGGATGGGGTTGTTTGGTTGAAGAGGGATATTGGAGTGATTGGGGGGGATGTAGGGTGGGGGGATGGGAAGGATTGAAAGAATGGGGGGTAAGGTAGATGTAAATTTGTGTAATGAGGTTGAAGTAGTATTATAATTATGGTAAGAAGAGGAGTAGGAGGATAAGAATGGTAAAAATGTGAATTGTTGGTATGGTTTGAGGGAGTTTGATGGGGGGGGGGTGGAGGGGGGGGGGGGGAGGGTAGTGTATTTTGGGATGAATGGAAGGTAATTGATTTTGATTGATGGGTGGGGGGGTTGGTTGGGTTTGTTTTGGTGTTAGGGGGTAGGTTAGTTGGTGAGTGTTTTTGGTTGGGGGTGTTGTTTTAAGTGGGTGTGAGGAAAGTTGTTTTTTTATAGAATGGGGGGGTTTTTTATGTGTGGGGGGTTTAGTGGTGGATGTTTTTGGGATTGGAGGGGTTTGGAGGGGTGGTGGATTTGTTGAGTTTGGGTAGGAGTTTGGGTTATTGTATGTATGTTTTTAGGGTTTGGAAAGGACTAGTCGATATATAGCATGCACTTATGGGTAAGGGATTGGATGTTTGGGTATGATTGTAATTTGTTTTTTTGGGGGTGAATAGTGTGGGGTTGGTTATTGTGATTGTATAATATTATTGAATTTTATAAAATGTATGGGAAAAATAAGTTTCACATTAATTACAATTGTTAAATTACAATTTCTTAGGGTTGGCATTTAACAAATCTACTCTAAATATTGTCTTCCAAACACAACCTTAATGTTTTCAACTTAACAGAAAATAACTATTGCCACGTCCAAATTAAACTAAAAATTCCCGCATATTATCTACCATAGAGTACACCACATTTTAACTTTATAATAAAACACACACCACACACACACACTGGGGTTCACACACTCTCCTATATCTCTCTCTCTCTATACTTCTCCTGAACAGGCAACAAATCCTGTGGGGTAGAGTCTGATTTCGATCCGATCGCCGAACCACTACACTGCTTCGCGACCAGCGGTAAGTAACTCACATGACCATGTGAAGTACTTCCGAGCATGGAGCAGGGGGGCGGGGACAGGGGTGTCCCGTGGTGGTTCATGCGGGTGGCGTGGGGCGTAGGGCGAGCGTGTCAAGGGGGGATAACAGTTCTGTTGTTATTCCTCACTAATCACGCAATGAACTCATCAACTCACCCAGGTTGTCCAATTACATCGATTTAAGATTATGGTAGGAAACTAAGTAGGTATTGTGTTATTGGTATAATTGTGATAACGTTAGGCATTTGAAGACATATTGGGATAAATAGGGTGAATAGAAAAATATATAACTTATATGGATGTGTTTAAAGTTTGATGGGTTCAGGTTGAGGAATGAAGGTGTGTTAATGGTTGGATAATTGATAGTAATGATAATATTAGATGGGGGGGGTATTAGGGAGAGTGATAATTTAAAAGGTGAAGGAGAATATTTAAATTAAGGGTTGTGGTGTGTGTTATGGGAAAAAAATAGTAATGTAAGTATAGAATGGAAGTTTTAAAGAAGATTTGTTTTGTATAGAAATCGCTATAATTATAATGTTGTTACCACCTGTCACGAGTCTTTTCAGGTTATGTTCTTGCTAATCACAAATCTTACAACATCTTATTAAATTACTATTTATAACTTTTTCAAAATTATTCTATACTTTTTTAAAATTTTTACCTAAACATAGTATTTAAAGGCAAATACAACTCATGATAAAAAGATAAAACTGTTTGCTATTCGTATTGACAAAATCTATTTTTTGCACCACCATATGCTTAATGATAAATAAAAATCTTAAATTTTAAATTGTTTACATTTCTTACAAAATTAAAAAATAAACAATTAATATAATTGTGTTCAACATAAGAGAGATTTTTAATATTTACAAAACATTGAAATGTTTTACAAAAAGAAATGTATGAAATACAAGCCATTATTAAAGATGTCTTATATTTGCAGTTACAACTACACTCGAACTTGGAAACGTTTTTCAAGTCGGTACCGAGAGAGATAGTACCCAAGGACTACGGTGGGGACGAACCAACTTTGAAGGAAATGAACGGTGAGTGCTTTAGTAATACTTCTCTGACAGTTTATAATAATAATAAAAATAAAAATCGTAATTCTTGTCTCTATTTTTCAAGGTGGTAGTTACTTACAATATAATAATGTTATTTCTTTCAACACTGTCGTTATTAAGTCTCCGTGTTTGATTTCAGACGTGAACTTGCGCAAGATAGAAGACTACAGGGAGTTCTTCCAGGAGGAACAGAAGATCCGCGTGGACGAAAGTAAACGAGTTGGCAAGAAAGGGAAGTCTTCTGCTTCGACCGTTAACGGACTCGATTCTGCCAAGGGATCGTTTAAGAAACTATCCATCGACTAGGCTAACTGACTTATGGTGCTAACAGAGTGATTAAATTTTATGTTAAGTTACCAACAGTTTGTTTTTCCCTCTGGTGACCTTCTTCCACTAGTAATAGTAAAACATTTCTTATAGTACGTGAGGGACCTTTACAGTATTAATTGACTTTTTAGTGGCCAGTAAACATCTTGGAAGTCATTTAACATAGAGAATGCTTTCAGAGTTTGATATTTTAAATAAAGATCGTATTTCAAAGCATTGATCTGTGAAACAAAATACATTAACTGGATTTTCACAATATAGTGAAAAACGAATTACACAGATTCTGCAATAGTGGTAATGATTAGACACCATATAATAATAACACCAAGACCTTTTCAATTAATTCAAATAAATACTGCAGGAAGAAATAGATACGATAAAACACCAACATTTTAAAATTATTGTTCTAAATTGTATAAGCTTATTTATTCCATCTTTTAAAACTAAAATCACTGAATATAAAAGAGAGAGCTAGAAGATCATAATTCTAGCGGAGAACCTTGCAAGAAAAGAAAAGAAAGCCCATGTGCAACAGAGCTCAATTCAAGTCAATTGAGGTTAATTTCGGTGATAAAAGTCCGAACGTAACAAATAAGTACCTACCCAGCAAACTTCACTGTACTAGTTTACTTTTCTAGCTGTTGGTTTAGTCATTACAAATGTCAATTTAATATCAGAATCGGAAATAATTTATTCCACGTAGGGTTCATTTAATTACAATACTTGAATTGTAACTTTGGATAGGTGAAATTGCCATTCCTAAAATTTAGATTAACCTATACTTGTTATTATTGTAAAAACATGATCAGATAGTTACAATAATCATTGCATGTTTACTTCATTGATTAGTTTTACAATGATAGTAGACTGAGAGATGTAAACATTATTCATTTATACTGACTAATAAACATTGTTAACAAACAATTCTTTGATTTTCTTTTTAATTGGACAATTGGCACTGTTTCTTGAAGAATGTGGTGTGGCAGTTTATTTACAAGGTGTTTTCAAAACTCCTGGTACAAAGTTTAAGAGATAGTAAAGAAAGAAAGAAAGAGTACAGTAAAGAAAAACAAGGAACTGTATGAAACCGCTCTAAACCAGATTGCTAAAGGAATGGGAAAGGGTAAAATCCTCAACACCAAGCCCATCAAGAATTAGAACTACTGTAAAACTAAAAACACCGAGTAATAAAAACAATAACCCTTCTATTGGGCAAATGCTCAACACCTTTAACACCCATTTCCCCAAATCAAAATGACTCTGATTATCCAAAAAAATAATGAAAATGTATTACTAACATGCACAAAAGATGTTGGTGTTAATACACCTGAACACCTAGAATTAAATTACCAGCTAAGCTCACTCACTGAAAAATGCATTTCATTGGAGAAATCATTGATGGATGAAAAAAGCCTTAATACAGAGTTGAACGAATCTAAAAATGGTAATCTTAATGATTGAAAAACCAAATATCAGAAGATTTTCAAACTCTGATACTAAAAACAGGAACTTAACAAGTACAAAACAGAAAATAAAAACCTTACTCTTGCCATTGAATTGCTTCAAATTGAATATAAGAATTTGGAGAGCGGAACTTAATGCTAAAAATATGTACAATCAAAAATGTTCTCACTGTTTTCCTCCTACGCAAATTATATCCACAAGAAAAACTCATGGAAAACAGTAATCAGATCTTCCACCATAACCCATCTAATACTGGTTCTAAGCCTAAATTGATAATTTTGGGGGATAGCCATGGCAAAAATCTTAGCCTTAGGATTGGAGAAAACACACTGAATTCAATGTTCTCTGCCCTTTATACGGACCAGGAGCCAATTTAGAGACCAGGTAATCGAGGAAGTAAGAGACCTTAGCAGGGATCTGGGGAAGAATGACCGGCTCCTTGTTATAGGCGGAGACCCAAACAGTGTTCAAGTCAACAGAGGTGATGAAAATCCACAGATGCGTTTCATTGGTTTGGTGGAGGAACACAAAACATACTAAACCTTTTATTATGGCGTCCCTTCCAATGAGACATGATATGCCAGAACTCGGACATAAAATATTGCAAGAATAAATTCTGAACTTGAGAGGATCACAGAAGATAGTGAATTTGTAGACCTTCTCCCACTGCATCTCTTACCACGGTCACCTCTATACTAACCATGGTATACACTTCAATAAACCGAGGAAAAAACGCCGCATTGTTTCATTTGATTGCAAAATCTCCTAGACCGAAGAGTAGAAAACAAACAAAATTAGAAAAGAACCTCTAAAACAATGTTCCTATTAAACACTGACATTTCAAGCACGATTATTATTGTTGAAGCTGACATGTTTTGACACCTTTGACCAGTGGAAGATGGACCGAACTGCGGACGTTTGCCACACACTATTTCTGCGGACTTCAGTCACCACAGGCACATTGTCGGGTGGGAGTTGCCAGTGCTTTTTCAGGCGTAAGTTCGGCAAGCCTATTGAATCGGAATTCATGTGGACAAGAATTTGACCTGTCAGGAAGAAGATTGAAAATGGAGCTGTAGTAGCTGTTAGATTACAGTCTTGTGACAAAATCCAACTATTATGGTAAACCTACAGTTCAAGATTACGACAGTGCTTTTTCGCAGACTGGCTGAGGGATTTCAAAAAAACAGAGGGACTTAAAACTCTGATTTGTTCGCCAATGGGGTGCGTAAGAGGTACTTCATTCAACCACAGACCATTTTATTCAGAAGACTAACAGGAGTTTCAGATAAGTACTCAAGCCACCATTCTACGTAGTCTCCTACAACCTATCTTCAAAGCAGAGTTCTGAGAAAACGGTCTATCTCACCGGATATTCTGAAGACGCTGAGAAGTGCTGTTAAGTTTTACATTGTATCCTCACCCATGAAATCCGATCCATAAACCGTCTACACCCCTAACAACAGGAAATCTCAACCCAACATAGGTTCACCCTTCTGACTCAACCTGTAATACTGTAAGCCCTGAGTCTCCTGAAATCATTAACACCATTCCACAGCTCTGACGCTGACCACTAACCTCTTTGCAAGGCCTCATCACCCAACAGCCCTTCTGGCAGTTATTGTAACTTTACAACCACACCAAACCTCTGGATTTTAAACTCCCCACTGATAGATCAAGAAAGTCCATTTTAGGACTTTCAAAATGTTTCATTAAAAAGTAAATCTGAGCATAAAATCTACAAATATTCTTTCGATTTTTTCACCACTAAAACATTCAGCACCTCGAATCGCGAAAAGAATCATTTAGAATATAATTTTAGATCTAATTAAACCGAATATTATTGTATTGACCGTGCACAATATGGAAAACCGAATAATGAATTACAAACATTTTATCTGGAAAGCTTTTTCTATTACATCTGAGTACAGACGTACCACCACCACTGGAGGCGGGGGGGTGGTCATCCTGTCGGAGAGGGAGTGTTTAAATTCAAAGGCTCTTAGACTTGAAAAGATTGAAGAGTTGACAGAAAGATAAACTTGTTTGAATGTTGTGTGGGCTAAATATAAATAAATAACATATCTTTTGTTATAGTGGGAATTTACAGGAAGCCACATGTTACAAACTCTCGAATTTTTAAATAGGTTAGACAAAATTATTTGAAACCTTAGCTGGTCTTAAGGATGTAAAAAACAGTGTAATACCGGAGATTTTAATCTCAATGTTCTAAAACACTTCATCTGAAATTCAAAAATTTAAGATATTCTTAAAAGGCATAATTTTTATTACTTAGTAGATTTTCCAACAAGAGTTACTTCAAATTCATCTACTGCTATAGATAATATTGTTACAAATTTTGATAAGTCTCTAACACAGGTGACTGGTATTGTAACTGCACTGTCAGATCATGATGGACAAATTTTTGAACTCAATCTACCAGTTGTGAATGGTCTTGAAAAAAAATTTGAATATGTAGAGTTTAGGGACTTTTCGAAAAATAATATGAGTGTTTTTAAGAATGTCTTGTCCAATGAAAATTGGTTGACAATGTATTTAGCTGATGTAGATAAAAAGTTTGAGGTATTTAACAGTATTTTTCAATACAACTTTAACTTAATTTTTCCTAAAAAAAAGTAAAAAAATATCTTGGTAAAAGTAAATGCAGCTGGATTAGTGACAAATTGATTATGGAACAGAAGGATATTGTTGAGCTTACAAAACAAGCTAAACGTAGTGGTAGTGAAGATTTCATGAAATATTGTAAATTGAAAACCAAAGTATTACAAAAACTAAGCTAGTTAATGCAAAAAAAACCTTTTATGACAGACAAATTAGAAACTCAGATAATATCAGTAAGAAAACATGGCAAATTATAAATAAAGAGATTGGAAAAAGTTCTAATGTCCTAAAGGGTTCTATAAATTGTATAAAAAATGATAATGAATGTAATAATATCAGACCCTTTAAGCATCTCAAATTGTTTCAATAACTATTTCATAGATGTAATAGGAGATTTAATCCAAAATACAGCTAAGGAACCACAGTCCGCAAGTCATTCAGGTGCAAATGTTCTAGATCAAAATCTTATACAAAACCCTTTTCGGTGTAATCCGGTAGATGAAAAGGAATTAGATAGAATTATTTCATCATTAAAAAATAAATCATCGTCGGGCCATGACGAAGTTCCGCTGAAACTAATTAAGTATGTTGGTAAGTCCTTGTTGAAGCCTTAGTTCATTTAATTAACTCGTCGCTTATAACTGGAAATTTCCCTGAAGTTTTAAAAGTGTCTAGAGTATACCAATTTTTAAGAAGGGAGAAAAATTTAAAATGAATAATTATCGTCCGGTATCGTTTTACCTTCTTTGTCAAAAATTTATGAGCGAGTTATGTACAGTCGATTAGTAGATCATACTAAAAAAACAATGATTTATTTGATAGGCAGCAGCATGGATTCCGTAAGAGTAAATCCATTACTTCAGCTCTGCTAGAATTTACGAAACTATAATAGATTCTATAGACAAGGTGGGACAAGTCCATAGGGTTTTCATGGACCTGTCAAAAGCATTTGACAGTATTTCTCACCAAGTCCTTCTTGACAAACTTAAAGTCATGGGTTTATCAAACCTTTCTCTAAACTGGTTTAGATCATACCTCTCGGACAGATCCCAGTATGTTGAGATTACGTCAAAACAAAATACTCTAGTAGTAAAACATAAATCTAGCACACTAAAAATCAAGCATGGAGTACCTCAGGGTTCTATTTTGGGACCATTGCTGTTTTTATGCTACATCCAAGGAATGCCCTCAATCTTAAACAACATTAATGGTACAAAAAGTAATTTGATCTTATATGCTGATGATTCTAACTTAATTGTTTACTGCTAAAACTTATGAAAATCTGGAAATAGCCTGTAAAGAACAATTAAAAACCATTCAAACTTATTTTCAAAGAAATAGTCTATTTTTAAATGGCTGCAAGACTAATCAAATGATATTTTCCACTGTACAAAGTAAAGATATTTTAGAAATACCAATTTCAGTTAAACAAACTAAAATTGAAAAAATTAATAGTATCAAATTCTTAGGACTTAATGTGGACAATAATCTTAGCTGGGATGGTCACCATAAAATATTAGCGAGCAAAATTTCATCAGGGCTCTACATCTTGAGGCGCATGTCTTTACTGTGTAGCACTGAGACATTAAAGTCAATCTACTATGCACACGTGCATTCTCATTTAGCTTACGGGTTGGCCATTTATGGTGGAACATCTAAAAAAAATCTAGACACAATTTTGATACTTCAAAAAAAAGCACTAAGAACAATTCTAAATTTAGAAGAGAGAAATCTCGGTAAAAGAAAAATTTTCCACTTTAGAAATCCCAACAATATATGATCAATACATTTTAGAGTGCATTATGTGTGTAGGAAGTAATCTTGACAAACTAGATACGCGTAGTAATATTCATTCTTATCACACTAGACACCGAAACAACCTAGATTTACCCCAACACAAACTTAGTTTCTACAAAAAGAAAGCCACTTTTAGGGGAAAAAATTTTTCAGGGGAAAATAAAAAAAAAAA
>NW_025784240.1:0-25352 GCF_021130785.1 Homalodisca vitripennis
AAATACTAAATTTTTTGAAAGTTAGCCTAAAAGGGCCTAACATCTTTTTTAGTTTAAAATTTAGAATTTAATAGACTATACGGGGATTACTTCTGGCAGTTTGGAGATATATGAAAGTATTGGTGAGACTTAAAAACTCTAATGGGTTTTTCAAAGTGGGCCTAATCCACTCCATTGTAACCCCTTTTTTTAAGGTGGATTTTCCACTCTTTGAAAGCACCCACTTTTTTGGAATGGAGTCAAATTATGTTAATCTCACATTAGTTTCGGGTTCTGAAGAAAAACCACCATGTCAATGTTTCTTTAGATGGAAACAGAAACCAGAAATCGTACAAAGCGATGATTAAGGGGATCTCTATCATCTATATGCCACTTTCAACCATACATTCTAAAGTTTTTCCAGCAGTGTTTAGTAGAGGCTTTAAATCGTTTTTGGGTTCAGTTCAGAACTTCTGTCAAGCATTGTTCTGTGTCCCAACTGCTCACAATTAATTGTCTTTTGTTCCTCCAACATAATACCTGACTCCCTGAAGAAAATAGTGACTACTAGTTGGATATTAATAGGGATTGCTCTGAAAATATGTTAAAATATTTCAGGTTTTAGCACCTGCTCCGCTCTTCTCAATGTCACTGATGACCTGTTTTTCTGCTGGGGAAATAGGGTTTTCAGAGCTTATTAGGGATTAGACTTTTCGCAAGCTTTCGATTCGGTTTAAATTTTTTCGATTTGTTATTAGCTAAGCTTAAATTCTATCATTTTGACGAAAATTCAGTCCGATGGTTCTCCGTCGTATTTATTGGGGAGAAACCCAGCGAACAAAAGTTGAGGGTCGGCTGTCTCCTGCGTTGCCCCGTTTTGTTGGTGTCCCGCAAGGTAGTTGCCTGGGCCAATACTCTTTCTTGTATACACTGCAGACTTGAAAGACCAGCTGGAGTTCTGCTCTCTTCATTGTTATGCAGATGACTCACAGCTATTATTGTCTTACAATCCTTTGGGGGGAGCAAGGCTGTGGGGAAGATAAATTCAATTTGGATAGGGTAAAGTCGTGGTCGGATGATCATGGGTTTCTGCTTAACTCGGACAAATGTGCTTTTTTTGGCAGGGGGATCATCTCTGAACTGTCAGCCACATGGTTGCATTAGTCAGTTAGTCACTTTGGATGGCAAACCTTTATTATGAACAGTTCTCTAAAAATCCTTGAGTTACTTGGATTCCAATCTTGATTTTGCGAACCATGTAAAACCCCCATATGTAACAGCGTTGTGACCAAACTGAAAACCCTTTATAGATGTGTAAAAGTACTGCCTGTGTCTTCTAAGCTAGAAATTGTCCGCTCAATAATTTTTCCCACTATATATTACGCTCTTCCATTTTTTTGCTCGTTTTTTGTCTCAGGAGTATGTCACGGTTCTTACTAGATTGCAAAACAGAGCTCTGAGATTTGTTTATAATCTCAAGAAATTTGATCACATCAGTGAATTTGGGATTAAGCTCTAAGATACTATCAATTGGAAATTGCTGTGACTTACAGACTGCCCAACTAATCCACAGGGTTCTTCAGACTGGCAAACCTAAATATCTCGGGAAAAAAAACTCATTTTTAGGCATGAAATAAATTCTCGCAGTACTCGGCAGGACAGCCTACTTCATTTGCCTAGGGTCCGCCTGGAAATTGGCAAGAAAGGTTTTAGCTACTTTGACCTGAAATATATAAGGGCTTTGCCCCCTGCTTTAAAGACCCTTAGTTATAGTACATTTAAAAATCATGTTAAAGAGATTTTTATATAATTTTATAATTTTAGAATAATTATGTAATTTTATATCATTTAAAAATAGCTATTATTACCTGTAATTTATGTAATAATTACCTGTAAGTTTTTGACAAAAGTTGTCTTGTAAAAACCCGAGTCTTTCTTTGAAGAACGCTTGCTAAATAAAGACGTTATTATTATTATTATTATAAAATAAATACTGAGCTGAAGTGAACGCAAAACAGATTAAAAAAAAGTCCGAGTTCGGACTTAGAGTTAAGTAAAATTTAAATATGTTGGCAGTAGGCACTAACTTCTCTTATGTATGAGAGGCGTCCATTGGGTTTTACAGTATATCTAACATTACCAAGTTTATTTATGCTTTTTTTCATGTACCTTCCTTAAAAAGGAGGGTTCAAATTTTAAATAGAATATGGTAACACGAATATACTTTAATAAGCAGCCTAAACTCATTATTTGTATGTTTATGACATAAAGAATTTGATATTACAATTTATTGTAATAAAGACACGGTTTTTATCAAGTATTAAATTATAACAATGTTTTTAATTTAAACAATAGACAACAAGAAGTATTAGTAACTATATTTTGGAGAATTGTAAAATGGCAATGAGTATAAGGAAATTGTGTGAGAGATAAACCAATTGATGACAGTTCTTTGGGAACAGTTCAAGGGAAGTTTGAGGATACAAAAGAGGTTACACATTATAATGTATTGTTAATAAATTATAATTTTTATTCTTTTTGTGCATGAATCGGTCATCGATAATAACAACTGAGTAACAAGTGTGGGCCGCTTATTAAAGTCTTCCCTGTTACACTTGAGTGTAACCTCAATCCCTTATTTAAAAGATGAATCGTAACAGAAAAAGTAAGATTCTTATTTTTTTTTTTAAACACACAAATTGCTTTAAATGTGGTATGAAGTAATAAAAAGTAAAACCATTTTAAATTTGAAATACCCTTGAACAAAGATGAACAATAATATTATAAAAGATATATATAGCCCACATATATAAACTTTCTTAATTTAGTATTATTAGATTAATAAAAAGCGTTAAATTTTAAATATTTTATTTTGGTAGTAAGAATTTAATATTCAGTGTAATATTCTCATCTTGGAAAGGCAACTATAATCCCTAGGGAGGGTTCACTTATACCTTTCGGTTGCATCTGTACCGTGTACAGCAAAAACTGATGTTTTCACTTTTATCTGGGCAACTCCGTGGATGGACATCACTAACCACAAATATCAAGATATCGGTGTAAAAGGGTGGATCGAGAGGTCTAGTCGGTTGAGTGTTGGGGGGGGACGTAGCTCCCTTAGTATTCTAGCCTGGACATAAGGACATGCTGTGACTGGATGAACTGGAAACGAACTGGTCTCCTCCCTTTCTCGTAAGGTAATTCATGACTGAGATATAGAACCTGTATCCCTCCTCAAGGGATATCGACAAGAGGCAGCCTCTATTCTTACCCTCCATCCTACCCATTTTGTAAATCCTATCACTCTGGAAGCAAGAGCATTAAGTACTGGTTGAGTAGTTATTTCTACGGCCATATGGATTTGCAGAAAACAAGTTCAATTACTTAGAAACATTGTAGACCTACACCGACTACACTTACTTTTGTATGTTTTCAGTTAAAAAAATAACAAAAACTTAGCTGACCACTGTCCCCCATGTATAACTTTTCCTACCAACAATTTAATCTACCCAACCGAAGTCTTAACTTGTCTCCCACCCTATCCAGGACAAATATATTGGACTTGAGAAAAAAAAAGATAAAAACACGTGCATGACAGTAGGTTAGATAAGTTTTTTGTTCTTTTATGGCATGACCAATATATTTGCTCCGTGTAGGTTAAAATATAGATATAACAAGTTCAATATATATATTGGAATATATAGCCAGGTAGGACAGGCTAACAGTGTGCAGTATATGACACGGCACAGTACTTGTACTGCCAGGTTGATTGTGAACACGCCAATGAGTTGCCTCTATCTACTACGTCTTATAGATACTTCAGTAAAATAAATTGTCTAGCCCAATATTTTGAAAAAAAAAAAAAAACAAAGTTTGTTTGCACCCAAAGACATAAAAACAGAACTTAAATTATGAAAAGTTCCCAATCAACTCATTGGAGGGAAGGAACTTGAAAATTTTAAAATGAGTTGATTTCTCTGGGGTGAAATCGGATGAGACCGTGGATTGAAACAAGCGTTTGGGAACAATTGGAGGCAAGGTAGCAAAAGGCATGATTTTACTGTGTACCACTGCTCGCTTGAGTCCAATATCTCCTACTATGTGGTTCTCTGGGGGGTCGGTGTGTGCCGAATCTGGAAAGGATTTTTGTTTGGCATAAGAAAGCCCTAAGATGCATCCTCAAACTCCACCCTCCAACATCTTGTAGATGCTCGGAAATTCTGACGGTTCCTATTTCATACGTATTGGACCTACATTTCAATCAAATAACCCCTTAACACATAAAGAAAATTCATGCATATAACAGTACAAGCCAGCATTTGCTGAGTAACATAACAATTTTTTTCAACAGACACAAAAATTACCCATGGCATTTAGATTGGAAAATATGCCATTGAGATCAAGAGTAAATTAAGACTTTTTATAATCAATCGGAACATTTTATACTATGAAAGAATTTTTTTAGGTTAACAATTTGGTAGTAACCATTGAAACCCAAGTCCCCTACACACCATTCCAAACTCATAATAAATACAGTGTTACTGAATAAGGCACTTGACAGATCCAACACTAGGAGAGGCCAATCAAACCAAAATATCTTTATTCCTTCAACATAAATATATACAAAAGTAGTGTCTTAAAAGTTCTAACAACTAATGTAACCTAAATAATTTATATTACTAAATTTTATTTCTGTAAATATTTTTTTTATTGCTAGGAACTAAATTAATTAAGTGGTCGTCTTTCAGTAATGTTTCAAATGTCTTTTTCCCAGTTTTAGGAAGATATTTTTCACACATTTATTTTTTATAGAAATTTAATACGTGATGGCAGTGAACTTTAAACTCCTTCCCTCTTGTGTTATAGGCATGCATCAGTTGCTCTATACCTCTAGATTCTTTGGCAGAAATTAAATTGTTTCATAAATATAATGTCCATAAACAGTAAAAATATATTTAAATTTTGAAAATATGATTTAACTAATTTGTTATAATGAAGATTTTTTAATTATTCTAATTGTTTTCTTTTGCAATACCAATATTTTATCTAAATTTATTATTCTTTGTTGTCCTTTCATCTACACAAATACAATAGTTAGTTTGTGAAACAATGTGTGAATGATTACTCATTTTCAATATAGGTTTTGTCACAAAGGTGTGACATTGTTCTAAAAGCATATAGACTAGAGTTAATTTTGCGTACTACTATTTTTATATATGTGCATCCCAGCTAAGGCACTCATCTATTGTAAGACCTAGAAATTTAGTTACTTTTGTCTGATCCACGTTAGTTAACACACATGGTTTAATGATATTCCTATTATTTTTGTATGAAAGAAAAACATTTTTAGTTTTCAATATGTTGTACCATTAGATTATGCTCATTGAAATAATTAATAAGTTTTTCCATTTTCAAAAAAATGCCAAGATTTCTGTTTCAGTTAATATTTTTCCCAGCTATAACTAAATTAATGTCATCACATATAAACATGGTTTATTTGTTTTAAGTATTGCTCTAGTATATAAAGGTATATACATTTTGTCGTACCTATACAAATATCAGTGGAACCTAATATTACTACCACCCTGTGGAACTCCCCATCACAGTTGACCATGACCATCAAAGTACCAAAAGAGTAAGTGTATACAAATTTGTGTTATTATTGGAGGTCAATACACCTACAGCCCCTAATACTAGAATATGACATAGTGGATGCAAAACATTGAGCAAATACTTTGAATATTGTATACTTTTTTATTTACCATACATGTTCTGTAGAATAAGCTGCTATGACCAATGAGAGATCAATTTCTTGATCCAGGGATTAGAATATTTGTTATACTAATCATATTGGACATTATAGTTTGTTCACTGATGAAGCTCAAGGAAGTTTTTACAAAATATTTACAGGACCATGTCAAAAAGTTGAAGCGTGAATTGGAGGGCTGGAGGGAAATCATTCTGCAGCTCCACTCTCCGTGCTGTTATGGGAGAACCAGTGGTAACCCAGGGCTGGTGGCGGGAGTCTCCACAGCTATCTTCACGTGAGTTACCTGAGCAATTCATAGGGATATTTGAGACAACAGTTTTCACATTGATGTAACCCCCCCCCCCAAACATTTATTATTAAACAACCGTGCTTGAAAATATATTATGCCATACTGATTTTGTGCACAAATATCAGATCCGAGTTTTTTTCTCATGTTTCAAGTTTATACTGGTTTTGTTTTCCTGATTGTAACTGGTATGCTACTGTTATTTATTTTACTATTTGGGGCCCTGTTACTTCAAGAACAAGTAGGAAATTACTCTCTGATTGGTGTTGCGGCGGGCTTATAGCTATTAGCCAAACTAATTGAATGCTTCTGCATTGAGTCATTGGCTAGTATTACAGTGCTTATTTGTAATTATTTGTTGATAATTGGGTAAATAGATATTTATTAAATTATATGTATTATACTAGAAGTTATTATACCCTGTGGCTTCACATGCAATTTCATTTTGAAAAACAGAGATACAATGAGCATTCTTTCAAATAGCATTCCAGACAATCCTGAGATAAGTGATAGTCACTGAAAGATATTCCAATCTCTTGACCCATTTTAGATTTAAAGTTTAAAGACTGCGTCCGGAAGATAAGAGTGAAACAGTTTTTTATGAGTGTCTCTGAAATTTCTCAAATTTTTCTCCATTATTTCAATTATTTATTGAATAGCTGTTTATTTATTTCAGTAACAAAATTGAACTATTTTAAACCAGTGTGGAAAAATCCTAAGTCTAAAGGAGGCTAAAAGTCAAAGTCCTTAACTTTTTAGTTAACATAATTATGACGTAGCATTTTTACTATCGATTAAAATGCCAAAAACAGAAATCCCTAGACAAAGAAAAGCTTCTGCATGTAACATAATATTATAGAGTGTAACGGACTTTTATAGATGAATAACAACAAACAACGATTATAACAAACAGGTGATTAAAAAATACATTTACTATCTGCTGATTAAACCTAGCCCTTATATAATGGAGTATTAAGGGAGTTTTCAAGCTCAGTGTGGCATAGCCCGGAGAGATTTTCCTAATAGGAATAAAACCTTTATGTTATCCAGGAACCCTACAAATGTCCCATATAAAATTTTATTACAATTGGTCCAGTAGTTTTCACTAGATAGAGTAACTTACACACACAGACAAACACCATTATAGTTTTACATAATACTTCAGATGTTACACCTTACTTGGCATCACATTTATTTTTATTAAGTAAAATAAATGTGATTTTTTTATTTTCAAAATTTATTATTTATATAAACTTTTATACAAAATCTTAGTATGTAATTTACTACCCCAAAAACTACCTTCCAACAATATCAGTCCTCCAGTTCTGGCTCTTTTATTTAGGTGTTCTTCAAGAAAAACCCAACCAGTATAAAAAAGTTATGGTTATCAATTTTCTTTATTATGTTTTGTTCTATTTGACGATTTTGTAATGTTTTGATATTGGGAATAAAAGATGAATTCAAGAAATGGTCCAAGTTATAGTATAGAAAATTCCTTATTAGTCAGTTTCAAGTGTTTCTCATTAGTTCAATCACTATTAATGCAGCAGATCTTTTTTTACATGAGTACATTCTGTATATGTAATAAACAATTGGTAAAATTGTATTGCAAACGTCATTTCTAAAAAGTTTTTTAATGTTATCGTAGTCAACCATAGTCACAGTCAGTTTCATTATCAACTCTCTGTAAATTTATAAAATATATGTATATAGATATATCCTAATATGTTTACATGTTTTAAAGTATAAGAAATGGAAAACTAATATAATGTGACAATGCTAATTTTCATCCCAGCGGTCCATTGTAAGTCCCTCTACGGAGTAAAATGGCTTTAATAACGGAGAGTTTCTTAATCAAGTTTAAAATTTTTGGGGTTTATTGACCGTTTGAGATGTCCAGGGAGCATAGTGACTCCTTACTTGAGATGGCAAGTGCTCAAAAGTAAATCGTTCTCAATGATACTCATTTATTACTGGTAAAGATTACATACATTGACACGTTGAAAACACATCAGTGTACACTTCAATATTAAGAGCAATGCAGTCCTCCAGTTTGTCCAGATCTTTAAAAGAAGCAATACATTAAATAAATAAAAAAATCAATTCATTAATTAAAAAACTAATTACAACACAGATAAAAGAATTTCCTAAAATCAACAATAATTGTTTTAATTCGTGATTAATCCCAAAAAAAAAACTCATCCACTTCATAAAATGGGTGTTCCAAAAGGAAAAAGCCAATTTGTCTTTAGAAAAATACCAAATGGCAGTGATCTTATTTAATTGGCAATGCGTTCCATAATTTTGGTCCAACAGATAATGTTGCTAAGTTGTTCTTTGTTGTTTAATCCTGAGATCGTCTCTGACTCCTGGTCTATATCGACTGCAATATATAGACAATTTAATTATGTTTTTAAAATGAAACTGTCTGATGGATGTCCAGATTGCTATGGCTGCTGGAGCCATCTCTGCTGACAACGGTGAGTTTCATCGGTCTTCTGGTTACACTGCTGGACTACTTGGTGCCGACCGTGTGTGCCGGACTGTACCGGCCTGAAAACTGGACTGGGGCCAAGGAGAAGCAGTTCGAAGAGATCTGCCGTACCCTGGCTCTGTGTTACTCTGCTGCCAGTCATCAGCTGCAAGCCTTCAAAGAACTCAAAGTGACCAGCCCCAAACTGGTAGGGAAACAGCTTCACAACCGGTCATGGATTGCATTAATTATTTAGTTCTGAAATCTTCGCTTTGTACATAATATTGAACCACCAGGTTCATAACGTAGCTAGCTAGACTGGGAGGGATTGGGGCCAATGCGCATGTTGAGTTTAGTCCGAGACAGTGTCAGATTCCAGGTACTGCACTTAGAGGAAGGTGAACTGTAGCTAAATTCAACATGTGCACTTTTCAGATACTTAACCATTTTTTATCACACAAAACCCTATTAAATCTTATATCCTATTGTATATTTTTTTATAATAAAAAAATGTATGTATTAATTATTAAATGTCCCATATTATTTTGAGAGACATTTAAATAGCTAACTTGTAAGAAACGGAGTCCCGGAAATGTGTAATACAGATTGGCAATGTCTACAATAAATATTAGAATAGAAACACTTCTTTAATTGAGGTGAAATTTAGGGCTGTATGGTTCCTTTCTTACATTTAACCTCTTAAACAATATTAATGTTAATAATGGGTGATTCAAAAAGAGCGCCGGTTTTGAAAAGATCGGTAATTTTTATTTTATCGGTTGGCAACAATGTTTGATTTTGATTCTATTTCTGACTACATTCTGATTGTTGACGCAGCTGATATTTCTCTCATTAGTGCATTTTGTGTCTAACCATGGAGAAGTTTACTTGTGCCGCAATCGAGTGTTAATAGTGAAAACGTTTTTATCAGAGTGGAGAGAGTTTATGCGGCTACTGTTAGGCGACTTCGCGGTACTCTAGGACGTAATGAAGCACAGAATGAATCAACAATTCGCAGACTCATGAAAAAAGATTCAAGAAACAGGTTCAGCAGTCGACCTCAAAAAGTTCTGGACGTCGTCGTTGGTGCCCGAACTGAACAGAACATTGAGGTGGTTCGTGGACATTGTGGCCTGTTAGCCCAGCAGCGAAATCAATACGACGCCGTTCTCAACAATTTTAAGATGTTCTTCTGTACGGAGAATTCTTCGGTGCGATCTCAAATATCAACCCCTATAAAATTCAGCTGACGCAACAATTGAAAGTGGCAGATCACCAGAAGTGACGACAGTTTGTTGATTGGGTATTGAGAAATTCGCAGGAATAAAAACTTCGCAATGAATATCATATTCAGATGATGAAGCGCACTTCCAATTGAATGGAATTTGTTAATAAACAGAACTGCCATATCTGGGGGTTCAGAAACCCACCCTCGCATGATTAACGAAAAGGGAAATGTATCCACAACGAGTGACAAGTTTTGGTGCGGCTTTTGGGTCGGCTGCGGCGTCATCGGCCCTATATTTTTTTGAAGATCAGGAAAGGCAAGCTGTACAGTGAATAGAGACCAGATACCCGTACGATGAATTAGGGAGTTTTTGTGGCCTCATTTGGATAACATAGACGTTGACCAGTTGAGGTTTCAGCAGGATGGTGCCACGCTGCCCGTGAAACAATTGTGTGTTACTCCGTGACCGCTTTCAGGATCGAGGTTAATTTCTCGTAATTCCGACCATCAATGGCCACCAAGGTCCGTGGTGACTTTTCATCTTTGGGGTTATCTAGTCATTAGTGTATGCCAATAAACCCCAAACCATCAATGAGTCCAAATTGAAGTGGAAACTTGTCGTGCAGTCATGGCTAATTTCCAAGGACAGAGTTGTTGCATGCCACCGGTGGCAGAAGAGGACACATGCATGACATTATTGTTCATAATACCTGAAATCGGAAGGTTAGCATGAACATATTTATGTATTTGGACTTCAGATTTTAATTAAAATAAATCTCTTAATTTGATATATCAAAACCGGCGTTCTTTTTGAATCACCCTATAGTAACAAAGTAAGGCTAACAGAATTACTAACCACAATATTCCATTCACACAATCATGATTCAAAGAGTAGCCCCGCCGCCAGCAACGATCATCCGGGTTCAGGTATCTTCGTCTCAGCTCCACCACAAACCGTATAAATATTAACAGATTTAAAAAGCCTTAACACCTTTTATCAAGATTATTTTATGTTATTCCACTAGAACAGGGGTTCTCAACCTTTCAGGCTTTTGTGTCTCCCTCAGTACACTGAACTTTGGTCACGTCTCCCCTCTACCTTCCTCACCATGTTTGGTCAACACTAGTAGTCTGTAGGTTAGGGTAGCCTTAAAGGCACATCACAAAATCACTTTTTGGCGTCCAGTTTTGTTGGATTTTTAACTTAGATAAGCCAATGTTGAAAATCTTAATCTGTCACAGATGTGTGTGGATATGAATTGCACTAACAACTTCGCAGCTTCTAAGGCAACTTGCGGGTAAAAGCACAGGAAGATAATTAACAACAATATATTATAACACCCATGTTTTGAAATTCTACTAGTGATTGAGAATAACATGGTTGTCGATTGCTTGTTCTTGAATGTGGTCAGGAAGTACATTCACATCAATTATAAATGGATCATGTCAACTGAAATGGCAAGCTCTCTGTTCTAACATCTGGAAAGTACTTGCTAATTTTAAGATATACCAAATGCCGTAACACAAGTTCATTGATAAATTGCAGCGGTAGATGTATCTTCAACAACTTTCATGTTTTTCCATTCAAAAACTTTGAATACAATAAAGTTTCAAACATCTAGGCCACGTAGCATCATTACTCAAAATATTGTAAAGAACGAACTGAGATAAATAATAACAATTTTCTAAATGGAAATTAATCCATATTTAGTATAATCATAATATACAATCTTTTTTTGTAATGATATGACCATTTTTAAGCATACTACAAAAAACACAACTTGCCTGTCCCACTTTTTATGTTTACCGGAACAACCAACTACAGTATTCTACACTAATAAACCACGTAAGCTTCAAAAAAAAACTCTCAGTAAATAAAAATGAAAGGCATGTGAGTATTATGAGAATCACTTGCGAACCGTGTACTCCAACACTTTCCAATATACAGAAATAATTACCCGATAATATCAAACATGTCTCTGGTTGAGGAAACACAAACTTTGGTATACCACAAGGATCCATATTGGGATCCACTCTTGTTCTTAATTTATATAATGATCTTCCTGTAGCCATTGGGAGGACTTAATTCTAATTTTGCCGATGATGTAACAGCAATTAAGAAAAAAACAGCAATAGATTTGTTAGAAAAACTTCCAGTAGTGATAAATGGAATGGAGGCTTGGTTTGGGAATTTAACAGATTCAGACTTCAAAAATTTTTTTGAATGTATTATAACAAATTTCCATCCAAGAACTTTATCAAAAAATATTTTAAAATGTTAACTATAACGGAAACTGTACATCTACAAGACTCAATTGGATTTATTGTAACATAGTTTACCAGAAAGTACAAAATTTCAGCATGATTACAATAGGTACAAGAAATAGTAATAAATACACCTTAGCTAAATCACCGTTTTTAATTTATTTGCAACTTTGGGTTGAAGTTGTACATTGTTATGCCAAATTATTATAAAAGTTTAAATGAAAATCAATTGAAGGAAGAGTTGAAGACGTTATTGATTGATGTGTAATCCTTGTTTATTCTGTACAAGAATTTGTTAATTTTAATTTTGACTGATTACCAAATAAAACTAGTGTAATTATTATACAAAAAGGAGTTGGTTAAAAAATAACTGTAAGCTGGTGGTCTGTAATTTGAAGATTTTGTATTTTATGATATTTATTGTATTTGTTTTACGCTTATGATAAATCACTAGTCCAAAATGTGTTCTCATTGTATTTGGATGTAATTTGTTAATAAATAATTTCTTGTGTCTTATTCTAATACGCTGACCGCCTCTCTTGAGAATCTTCGATGTCTTTTCAAGGGTCCCCCAGGTTGAGAACCCACTGCAAGAGAGTTCAGATACCTGCACAATTTCTGATACTAAATATTTTAACTCTCAGTTTAGTCTGAAAACGGACCAAACTGATCAGTCTCAACTGAGTTGGTTTTAGATCCTCAAGTTTGTTAAGAAATCGGTGTCATACACATTTATTTTGAAAGAAATGTAACTTAAAATTCACATTATTTCTTATCATTATTTTTCTTACTCTTAATGTTTTGAACGTGATTTAAGTATTATCTGTTAGTTTTATTATTGCTCAGGTGATGATAGAATAGAATAAACTCTTTATCTGTAGTCTATTTTGTTTGAGAAAAACAACGGCATCATATTATTATATTCATACATTTTACTAAAAGTTTTATGAATGATCTGGGAGATAGTTATGCTGTCTGCTGCCAATATAGTCAGGTTCGTTCTCAAAAACTGTCATGGCACAAAGTGACATTCTTATCTTGTTTTATATCCATGGATATTGTTATGTCTTTGTGTTGTCAGCATATAAGATTACATCTCTTACATGCCATTTAACAACTGTTATGATTCCTAGAAGGCATTTCATCATGTTTCCATTTGCTGTAGGTTGGTAAGGATCCTTTTTCCTGTTTTTTTTTTAATCCAAACGCTCTCCATATTTGTCGTAGATGTGTCTCCACATGCAATTAGACCATATCTGATATGGACTTCATAAATTATGCTGTAGTATCTGTCGTGTTGTCAGCAATGGTTCTAATTCTTGTCAAGGCAAAAAGTCCACTTTAAATCTGCATAGCTGGTCAGTATGAGGTGTTCATTTGAGGTCTATGTCAATCATTATTCCCAGCAGCTTCAAGATAAATGTGTCCAAGCTTTGTCAGTTTGTTTCTGATTCAAAAGAGGATTTATTTTGTTTTTTGCCATATTTACAACGGTAATTTTCTCTACATTATTAGTAACCTTTCTTTTGGCTTAGGTGGGTCTTAACTAGCATTCTGTCAACGGTCAAGGATGGTGTTGTAAGCTTACATTAAGCGTGAACCTGTGTTGTCCAGGTAATTTGTGTATAAAATGAGAGCTGGTCCTAAAACAGAGCCATTGTGGAACATCTTTCAGTGTAGATTGTACAGTAGTCAGCACTGTTTTCTGAATATTCATCTTCCATCACTTGGCTGCATCCCTTCAAGTGTTATGTATCATCATATGTAAAAATACTCACAAATAAGCCAAATTGATGTATTCTACAATAATAGTGCTTTTATTTTTGTTATTAATGGGTTATTGTACAGCTTGTTATAGGACACTGCACGTTTGTATCATGAATAAACTTATTTTTGAAGTAATGATAATGTAATTTAATTTTTGTTATTAATGGGTTATTGTACAGCTTACTTGTTATAGGACACTGCACATTTGTATCATGAATAAACTTATTTTTGAAGTAATGATAATGTAATTTAATTTTTGTTATTAATGGGTTATTGTACAGCTTACTTGTTATAGGACACTGCATGTTTGTATCATGAATAAACTTATTTTTGAAGTAATGATAATGTAATTTAATTTTTGTTATTAATGGGTTATTGTACAGCTTACTTGTTATAGGACACTGCATGTTTGTATCATGAATAAACTTATTTTTGAAGTAATGATAATGTAATTTAATTTTTGTTATTAATGGGTTATTGTACAGCTTACTTGTTATAGGACACTGCATGTTTGTATCATGAATAAACTTATTTTTGAAGTAATGATAATGTAATTTAATTTTTGTTATTAATGGGTTATTGTACAGCTTACTTGTTATAGGACACTGCATGTTTGTATCATGAATAAACTTATTTTTGAAGTAATGATAATGTAATTTAATTTTTGTTTACAGTATTACTCTGTGACCATCACGTCTCTGGCAGTACTGGCTTATATTGGCAACAAAGTGGACAATTTATTTCTCTCCTACATTCTGGGTGAGTCACAACAGTTTAAAATAAATGGTGTCAAAATACGGTACAAACTTAGTTCCTTTATGTACTAGACACTACAAATACATATCAGACACAGAATAACTATCAAATATTGTATTCACTAAAATATGTTGTTTATGTTTTTCTATGTGTTATACTGTATTTAGCCGTTACCGCAAATAAGAAAGATATATGAAGGGCTAGGGGGAAAAACGATGAGAGTCCATTTATTGTGAATATCCAGGTTTAAATACGTTATTTTACTTCAAGCCTGACAGGTTGTTATACCATGTGGCCGATTTTGGGATAAATGCTGAGGGTCACAAGTTGTGCACACTGTTAGAAATAGTCAAACGGGGAAAAAAGATGAGCGTCCATCGCATTGGAGGGAAGATTGATGAGAGTCCTGCAGTGTTAGTTTGTTGTATTGGCAGCCCATGCAGCAG
Organism: Homalodisca vitripennis; assembly: GCF_021130785.1. Lineage (NCBI taxonomy): Eukaryota > Metazoa > Arthropoda > Insecta > Hemiptera > Cicadellidae > Homalodisca > Homalodisca vitripennis. The sequence continues at coordinate 14,971 of NW_025784240.1, forward strand.
CAAGTATAAACAAACATTAATAGTAATGGAGTAGCCACAGCCAGTTTTGTGAGGTTATATTTTGTTGTTTCTGTGCTTTTTAGTTGTTGTAGTTACTGTGTATTGTGAAATGGAGAGTGAATTGAAAAGTGACAACGAGTCGGCTCTACTTATGCCTAACAACTCCAAAAAAAAGGAAAAAATTTGGTAGGGTAAGTGATGTTAAACGAAAGTTGTTGACACAGTCCCATGAAGTAGGGCCTGATTGTCACTGCAATAGGTTGAAATGTTTTTCACACTATTGATTTAGCTGCTAGAAAAGATTTAATTGCAAAGTTTAACAGTATGGAAGACTATAATGAGCAAAACCTTTACCTAGGTGGTCTAATAACCTGTACAACTGTAAAAAGGCGTAGGCCTAGATTGGATGATCCTTACTACCACGACTTTTCTTATTCATATAAAGTCAGAGTAATGAAAGATGAAATATTAGTAGAAACTCCTGTCTGCTATAAAGCTTTTGTTTCACTTCACGCATTACTCCTCGCCGAGTTCAGACCATATAGAAAATGCTAACGAGTAAAGGACAAATTTTAAAAGATGCTAGAGGATCGCACAAAAACAGACCTCATAAGTTGAGTGAGGGTACAATCAATAACATCCACAACCACATTCAATCCTTTAAGAGGGCGAAAAATCTCATTATAGCCTTAATGACACACCAAAAGGCTATACCTCCCTGATACTCTTAATGTGCATAAATTATGTGAAATGTATAACGAAATGTATCCCGATAACAAAGTGTCTGATTCGTCCTACAGAGCTATCTTTCAGGATAATTAATAACATTGGTTTCGGGTATCCCAGAACTGACACATGCAGCAAGTGCAATGAAATTAGAGTTAATCTAGAACAGTTAAATAACAAACTTAAAAACATAAACCAAGGTGAAGGAAACAGGATTTTTTCGGACATTTGCCATCGTTCAGTGAAACAAGAAAACAGTAACACTACGTTTCGAGATCTGCAATCTGATCTCTTCTTCAGGTAAAGAACTAACCTAATACATAATTACAAACTAGGTTAAAATAAACAAATCTTACTAAAGCGAATACAGGTCACAATACGTCTTCACTCGTCTACTAACCACCTACGACTGACCAGAGGGACTAGCCAATGGTAATTGTGACGGCTGGCTAAAACAAGATGGCGGAAATACAAGGGAAGGGGGACAGGAATGGGCCCTTTCGTTATTAATTGGTTCATGCGAGATGAACTTCTTAAAACCATATTGTGACTCCGCATTGGTTTATTATAAATAGTCTGATCCGTTTGATACTTTTGGTTTTCTCTTTAGTTCATTTTTTAGAATTTTCACCAAACCAAAGCGGCCTAATCTCGACTGATGGTTGACTGATTGGTTGGTCTGCCAATTTAATGTAATTAATTTCCTTGAAGAAATGTGGTTCCCGATGTAATATGTGGGCTTCATCCCAATTCATATGATGGTCTTCGGACCAACAATGGTGTGCAATTTTTGAACTTTTCTGTGAGACCCTTTCTCGTGATTTCTTTGTGTTCTTTTATCCTTACGTTTAGTGGTCTTTTTTGTCTCGCCTATGTATTCCCTATTGCAGCTACATTTTATACTGTAAACACAGTTTTTTGGAATCCTGTGTGCCATTTTTTGGTTTTGTTTTTACAAGACTTTGTCTAAGAGTGTTGTGTGTTTTAAACGCGGTTTCTAATGTTGTACTTTCTACCTACTCTTCTAATTTTCTGTGGCACAAAAATCGTAAAGGCACTGGATTTCGTAACTGGAATCGAGTCGGCTGTTTCACAGTTACCTGAGGAACAGGGTGACCGGTTTCGTTGTGAGGCCAGTCTTTACTCAGAAAAATTCCTCCCACAAAACCCAATTTGACAATAGAGGAGAAAAAGGCCAGGTCGATCCTTGGGAAAGACGACAACGGTCAAAAATCTTACCTGCCGACAAAGGCATTGCTACTGTGGTACTTGACTCAGTAGCGTATAAAGAAAAGATTGCGGAAACTTTAAATACTGGCAAATATACAGTTTTAAATAAAGACCCGACTGATTCATTTGAACGCAAAGTAGCAAACAACTTAAGAAAACATTAAAGAATTTTTTTCAGATAAATTTAAGATCTAAATTAACTCCTCACCACTCCAAAATCCCCCATATGTATGGCCTTCCCAAAATCCACAAACCTTACAATCCCTTTCCGGCCCATCATTAGTTCTCGTGATTCACCTTGCAGGGGATTGTCTAAAGTCCTCTTAGACATCTTAACGCCATTGGTAGGAAAAAAAACTGACTCTTTCATCAAAAATTCCAGGGATTTCGTAGAGAAGTCAAAATCCCTAAAGTTGACTGAAACTGACAAACTGGTAAGTTTTGATGTCGAAAGTCCTATTTACAAATGTACCAGTTCCAGAAACTCTCCGGAATTATTAAATCACGTCTCAAAGAAGACCAAACATTAAAGGATAGAACTAAACTTCCCGTGCCAGTAATTATGGAAACTGTTAGAACTATGCACTCAATGCAATTATTTTGAGTTAGAGGGGTAAAATTTACCGTCAAGATGAGGGGATGGCAAATGGGTTCTCCCACTGTCCTCGCCAATATCTTTATGGAGGAATTCGAGCGAAAAGCTTTGGCTTCAGCTCTCAGTTCAAACCGAAGATTTGGTGGAGGTATGTGGATGATACCTTTGTTATTTTTTTCTCATGGAGACATTAAATTAAATAACTTTTTGAATCGCATTAATAGTATTTCTCCTTCCATCCGCCTCACAATGGAAGTGGAAGTCCAAAACAAGCTTCCCTTTTTGGATTTGTGTGTATTAAGAGATAGGGATGTTCTTTAAGACAACTGTTTTTTCGAAAGATAATACACACAGGAAAATATTTAAATTATCAATCCAACCATCAAAAAATCTGTTCAAAGAAGGAGTAGCCTACTCGTTGTTGTTTTATAGAGCAAAGAGCTTGTGCTCATATAAAGATGGACTATAAAAGAAGAATTCAAGAAAAATTGAATCGGATCTCAGAAGCAATGGATACCCTCAATTAGTAATTAATAAGTGCAAAACGAACCAGAAGAAATCATTCCTGAGTCAGAAAAACAGAATTGTGATAAATTTGCGTTTATGTCAATCCCTTATGTGCCGGGATTATCGGAGAAAATTAGAAGAGTAGGTAGAAAGTACAACATTAGAACCGCGTTTAAAACACACAACACTCTTAGACAAAGTCTCGTAAAAACAAAACCAAAAAATGGCACACAGGATTCCAAAAACTGTGTTTAACAGTATAAAATGTAGCTGCAATAGGGTATACATAGGTCGAGACAAAAAGACCACTAAACGTAAGGATAAAAGAAAAACACAAAGAAATCACGAGAAAGGGTCATCACAGAAAAGTCAAAAATTGCACACCATTGTTGGTCCGAAGACCATCATATGAATTTGGGATGAAGCCCACATATTACATCGGGAACCACATTTCTTCAAAAGGAAATTAATTACATTAAATTGGCAGACCAACCAATCAGTCAACCATTCAGTCGAGATTAGGCCGCTTTGGTTGCCAATTCTAAAAAATGAACTAAAGAGAAAACCAAAAGTATCAAACGGATCAGGATATTTATAATAAACCAATGCGGAGTCACAATATGGTTTTAAGAAGTTCATCTCGCATGAACCATATAATAACGAAAGGGCCCATTCCTGTTCCCCTTCCCTTGTATTTCCGCCATCATTGTTTTAGCCAGCCGTCACAATTACCATTGGCTAGTCCCTCTGGTCAGTCATAGGTGGTTAGTAGACGAGTGAAGACGTATTGTGACCTGTATTCCGTAGTTTAGTTTTAATGATTAGTGTTTTGTATTAAGTGCATGTATATAGAGTTAGTGAAGTTGACAAAACAACATGTAGGTTGTGATTCCTGACTTAAGGGTGCCACAACGCTTTAGTAAGATTTGTTTATTTTAACCTAGTTTTGTAATTATGTATTAGGTTAGTTCTTTACCTGAAGAAGAGATCAGATTGCAGATCTCGAAACGTAGTGTTACTGTTTTCTTGTTTCACTGAACGATGGCAAATGTCTGAAAAAAATCCTGTTTCCTTCACAATCCTTCCATCGTCAAAAATATCCTTCAAACAAAGAATAAACCAAGGTGATGCTGATAGTGTAGCTTCAGTGAAAGCCCAGATTAGAAACTTAGAAATTCAACAAGAAGTGCACTTGAGAAAAGCTCAAACATTTTTATACACGTAAAAAACAAGCAGGAGTTTATGCTCAAAAAAAAACAAAACCTGAAGCGATATGTCTTGACTTTCAAAAGAACTTAAGTTTACCAAACATAACAACCAATGACATCTATAAAAGGCAGCTGTCTTATTATTTATTTAACATTCACTGTCTATCAACACAAGAAGTTTATTTTTTTTTCATATGACCAAACAATTGGATGTAAAGTATCTAATGAGGTTTCTTCAATGCTGTATGAACATTTCTTTCACTACCTTGACCCTGCAGTGAAAGATGTTATAATATTTTGTGATTCACGCTCGGGACAAAACAAAAATTACACCCTGATAAGATTTTTGTACTATGTAGTACATGATACAGACAGACTTAACAGCGTGCAAGTGGTGTTTTCCCATCCGTGGTCACTCCTATTTTGGAGTTGTTTATGTTTTTCTATGTGTTATACTGTATTTAGTCGTTACCCCAGCCGCAAATAATAAAGATATATTTGTGTGTAGTATCTTTAAAAATTGTCAGAATCAAATCTGTTGTAGAATTGTAATGATTTATAGTGAAAATTCATGATTTTATTGCATTTAAAATTATAACATTTTTTAACCCTTTGAGTGCCAAGGGCCGATTTAATCAGCCTAGCAACGTTTCCGCATAGTGCCAAGGGTCAATGTAATCGGCCCGATGGTATTGACGAAAATTTCCAAGGGCCGACTAGATCGGCCTTTCCAATATTGGTCATCCTGTTGCTAAATATTGATGTATAATATCGTAAAACGTATCAAATTAAAGCCCAATAAATGTATGACATATTTCACGTAGTGATAGTTTATATATATAGTATACAATATTTTTATGTAGCTGATATCTAGAAGGCTGTGGCGCGAACCGCCTGTTGTCACGCTGCAGTCGTTTTGTTTACGTTCAGTTGTTTTTTGCTAGCTGTCTAGTGTGGCTGTGTTGACATTTTGGTTAATGGTTTTAAAAGTTTCCTACTTTTATTACTTCAGTTCAATTTCATTATTGAATAAGGTATAGTTTGCCGAAATGAGTAAAAGGAACAGATCGCCCTTAAGCGAAAATAGGTCAGATTCCGTTATGCCCCCAACGCTTAAACTTTTTCCAATGAACTTAGAACGTTACAACACGATGTAGTTGAGTAACAGAAACTAACATTATGCCCGCAACGCTAATTTAACTAAACTAACCTAAACTGAAATAATCATGTGATGCCGCGCGCAGCCTGCCGTAATCGGGATTCTCGAGAAAGATAAGATAACAGCAACAACAATACCGATCACAGTACCTGGAAATGCTTGTTGATTGATGGAATGTTAGTTCTGTTACTCAACTACATCGTTTTATAACGTTCTAAGTTCAATGAAAAAAGTTTAAGCGTTGGGGGCATATAACGGAATCTGACCGCGAAAATACATTAAAATACATTAATTCATTCTTATGATAAAAACACTGACTCATTTATTTCATCTGAAGGATTTAGTATAATAGGCCTAATGAAATAAGCCCACAAAGTAATTAATTTAAGTCTGTTCATAACAAATAAATAACAGTTGTATAATCTACCTTGATTTAATTTCTTAAAACTAGTAAAATATATTTTACATAAACAAGAGTAAGCGTGCATGTTGGGGCAGGTTTTCAGCATTTTGCAGCAATATATAAAAAAATTCAAAACTCAATTATAAATAAATGTATTTTTATGAAACTTGGTACATATATTCCAACTAACATGGGGGACATAAAATTAGCACATAAAACTCATAAAACAAAAATATATAAATACTTTTTGTATCTTAAAACAAAAAAATGAGTTTTTTTTGTTTTTGTATTTTTGTTTACACATATATAAATGTTTTTTTTTTATTTATGGTCAAAATATATATATATATATATATATATATATATATATATATATACCTATTTGTAGCCTGTATCTTGCCCTAAATAATAAAGCAAAAAGTGTCCCATTATGTTAATCTTTAAGGAAGGTTTTTTAATTTTTTTAGTAAAATACTGCAGTAACATAAAAATAGTGCTTGGCACTGAGGGGAATGGCCTGTCACAAATGATTGGCACTGGCTGCATGACCTCCACCACTTCGTGTGGCACTCAAAGGGTTAAAACTTTTTTCATAGAAATTTACAAATAATTTAGATGCCTTCAAAATTTAGTTAAAACTAGACACTTTATTATTTAGTGTGTATGTTCACGATTTTTCAATTAAATAAATTTTTTTCCCAAATAAAAACTAAATCACAACAAATATTGAACAAGGATTCCTGCATGTAGTTTGTACTGGCATTTGTCTTTATTCTAGCCACATTAAAGACAATTTTTAGACCTCAAAACAGTCATGCCTTTATTTTTGGCCTTAGAATTAAAAAGAATATTTTAAAGATATAATCAGTACACATGCCAAAACACTTAGATGAATTTTGAAATCGTTTATTCATGCAGTTTTGTTTTAAGTATTTAAAAAATTATACACTGTAAACAAATCCCTAAAGCATTTGAATTTGTATTAATATTTTTTAAAACTATTTATCTCAGATGCTTATATGACCAAAAATAAGGTTTAAAAATAAATGTTTTTTGATAATTAAGTGTTACTTTATTATTAAGAGTTCAAACTCTAGCTTGGTTCACTATAAAAGCTTTTAAACCCTTTGAGTGCCAAGAGTTGATGACATCGACCCACGGGTAATTCCAAAAGTGTAGAGGGCCGACTAGATTGGCTTATAAAATATTTATTATTCTAATTATGTATTAGGTTAGTTATTTACCTGAAGAAGAGATCAGATTGCAGATCTCGAAACGTAGTGTTTACTGATTTCTTGTTTTCTTCACTGAACGATGGCAAATGTCCGGTAAAATCCTGTTTCCTTCACTTTTATTACTTTTGTTACTAAATTTTGACATATGGCATTGTTCTCAGTCTCATTTTATACATAATAAGTCAAAAATAAACATAGATTATCTATTTTGAGTTGATTGAAAGCTGGTAAAAGCCAATTGCTAAATATGAGAAAGAACTTTTATGCAAGTGCAGATTTTAACATTTTGCAGTAATATATTATAAGTAAAGCCAAAACGCAGTATTAAAGATACTTACTTTTTTGAAAGTTTGCAAAAACTTGTTTCTAATTACATAGGAAACAATAAAAAGCCTTCGTATTTAAGATAAAAAAATTACAATTTTTTCTATATCCAAAATGTAAAAAAAAAATTCTATATCAAAATAAATTTTGTTGTGTGATATTTTAATTTAAAAATTACAATAGATTTTAACCATTCAAATAAATATAAGTTATACTCTACTTTTTTCCGCCAAAAAAGGAAACAAAATCATCCCATTATGTTATATTTTTGCAAAAGGTGTGAATTGGCCTTGTAGAGCGCTAAAAAAAAAAAACAAAAACATTAATAAAAATACTTAATTCTTGAAACTAGGTTGTTCGGATGTACATAAGAAACAATAAAAAATACACATACAAATAAATTAAGATCTATAGTATTATAAATTTTGTATTTCAAAATTATTCAGTATAAAAATTAATAGTTTTGTATTTTAAAATGTTTTATTATTATTCAAATGAACAATATAAACTATAGCCTACCCCTTCCTCCTACACAATAAAACAAAAATCATCTCATTAAGTTTATTTTTGAAAAAAGTTGTGGATTATTTGGCTGAACACTACACAACCACACTGGAGAGTGCTTGACTTTGAGGAGATGTGTACCTGTCATAAATGCTTGGCACTCAAAGGCACCATCCATATTATTTCAGATTCTGATCCAGTAGGTCATAAGTAGGAAAAATGATCAAGCATTTTTGATTGGGTTTCAGATAATTTTCAATTGTTTACTGGAAACTATAGTGCAAGTAAAAATAACCTAAAAAAACATTTTTTTTTTTAAAGAAATTTGGTGTTTGTTTACCAACTAAATGTGTATGCCAATTCTGGTCAAAGTCAGTCTCCTCCTCTGTTTACAAACAGATTTAATAAACAACATACAAAACCCATTTTTTTACATGGGTCATCCCAAAATCAGAGTTTTTCTAAACCAAAATTTGGTTATCAATTGTCCAATACTTTATTATGTATGTACGGTGGAGAAAGTAGAGATGACAAGAATAGCTAATGAAATTGTTTTCTTGCAATAAACAATCATAAATGAATTGTGTAAATAAATAAATCATTCATTATTTATCTAAACCAATTAATGAAGTGCACATTCAGTTGTAACGGCACATTTTAATCAGAAAGAAACGTATCTTAAAGATGATTGTGGAAATCCGTTACATAACCCAAAATAGTTAAATTAAATTAGAATTTGTAGGTCTCAAGTTGGTAGAGTATACAGAATATAGAATACAGAAAGCTGTATTCATAAACATCAAGTTTAGAACAGGTGTCAAATACAAAATAATATAAATGAAAATCAATACAATGTAATGGAAATAAATTTTCTTTACTTCCTCGTAAGTTTTTAACAGTTGTTGCGGCTATTTGCATGTTTAAGGAATTCACTGATCGTGTAAATTGATTTCTTCACAAGCCACGAATACAGGTCCTTTTTTAGATTTTTTTTTCAATTGTCTTGAGCTTGATAGGTAAAGCATTCTAATCTAGGTTTTTGTATGCATCTCTGCAGCTTGTCCCGTGATGCAATGTCAGCCATTATTCTTACTTGCCCGTTTCTGAAAGAACCATGGACTCGTTGAAGGTTGTTGTTTGAGGATGCTCTCCATAGTACAATTCCATATCGGGCTCTGCTCTCAAATATTGCATGATAAGCTGTTCGGGGTTACTTACAGATTTTATTATTCTATAGGGCAAACACTGCTGTTGCTCATCTGATGACACAAAGAATCAATATGAAAGCTCCAGGAGAGAGAGTCAATCTAACGTCAGGTCCAAAGATGTTTTGTGTAGCAAAGAAGAAAATTCGAATCAAAAGTCATGTGGGAGTTGTTATTTTGTCCTTGTTTTTAACCAAATATGATGTGCTTGAGTTTTTGATTCAATTGAAAACTAGGTAGTTTTCTAAGCAATATTGATGGGGCCATGCTAACGGAAATGAAGGTGTTAATTTCAAGAAAGCTCTGTCTCTGTCGATTTGTGAGAGGTGGTTCCAGAAACAGTGTCCATCTGGCATACTACGTGACGGCTTTGGTTAAGCAGTATGAGTGTCAATATAATTATGGTAAGGTCACTAGGTAAAAGCAAGATAAACAACAAAAACAGGGGCCCGCACACACGCACCGAACCTTGAGAGAACACGCCATCGCTGTCAGTCATGGTTTAGTGTGGTAGGGGGACGTTTGCTGTTTTTGGTTTACTTTTCTCCAATTTCCATTAGTTGTTGTGTCTGTTATTGTCAACTCACTATTATTTTGTTTCTTTCTGGTGGTCCTTAAGTAGCTTCTTTAAACCATTTGTAGTTGAGTGTGCCCGTCCACACTTAATATTGCCAAAAGAACTTCTATTTTAAGCCAAGGAGACCTAAATGATGATCACCGCCCCTAAACAACAGAGTCAAAAAAGAAAAAAACAAAAAAAAACAAAATAAATAATATGAACTGAACAAACGGCGGGCTTTTACCTTAAAGAAGTCAAGAAATTGTAGTGGGTGGACAATTATTTTTTTTTTTTTCCTGATCTTTCAATGTTTATTGATTATGTGGCTCGTGTCTCTATTAAATCAATACAGGGCATAGGTTTGTGGTTGGTGGACTCTTCCATGTTGATTCCCTTTCTTGTAGAGGAGATTGTTTTTGGTTAGTTAAATGGTTTAGAAGCCTTTTCAGTACAATATTTTTTTTTTAATACTTATTGAAAATGTTGACACAAGGGATATAGGCCCTGAAGTTCTTTAGCTCATGTTTGCTAACTTTTTTTTATGTAAAGGGTATTAGACTTGTAGATAATTTCATTTTTGAAGGGAAGAACCCTGAATCAAAGACTTGTTTATTAAATTACTCAGCGGATGGGCAAAGGTCGTAATTGCATGTTTTTAAACCATCCCTTGATGATACTTCATCTGCTCACTGCAGAAGAGGAAAGATTTTAAAGACTGAATAATTTT
>NW_025784241.1:0-26301 GCF_021130785.1 Homalodisca vitripennis
ACTTAAAACCAATTGGAAAAAGCGTGCACTGAAATAGAATAGAGTAGACATTATTAGGACCCAGAAAATTGATATGAATTCTGACCCATGGACGTTTTGAATTCAGCCAAGGGTGATTTCCTTGGATGGTACATTTTGTTTACGAAAACAGTATTTACAGAACCGTTTAACTTCTTTGATACGTTATCGATACTCTTCCATTTACAATGACCACAATCTAGAGCTTTTATTCATACAATGCCAAAATGTTCTAATATGCAATTCATTTAGAATGTATCATTGAGGTTTCCTTGGCACAAGGATCTTTATAGAATATTTAAGAATCTCCAGCTTTATAAAATAACCACGTATTTTAGTCCTAATTCATTGTCATCTTATTCTAAAATTTCTGTGGATTATCAATTTTTAGAAATTCATAAAGCAGGTTAATAATTAATTATCTTCGGCAGTTTCTCTAACAATAACTTTACTATCAAGAAGTACAGATTGAAAATGACAAATTTTAAAACAATTCCTACAATCCATTACCTTTTGACTATATTCAATAAGGAAACGAGGTAAAAAGTTTCCATAACTGGGTACAGTGTTCTTTGATCTTCATATAAGCATGAGTGAAAGTGCGCATAATGAAATATTCTTGAATGAAAAATGGACACCAATGGTTTGTAAATCCGTTAGTATGATTAACTTCCTTCCATTGCAGTAAGAGAATAACATCTTCAAGGCCAAGTAAATACCCGTTGCTTCTTACAAAATTTGACTGTAATTACATTCAAATGGTGTTATATTCGTATAGGAGGAACAGGACTGCCACTACTCAAACTTGAGATGTGTCAAGGTCGCCAAAACATAAAGGTAAGTCGTGGGTTGACGTGTCCAAAATACATTTACACTAACAATGCCTTGTTTTTCTCTTGTTTGAAGCTTTCTGCAAACTTAGGAGTCCAGTTAAAATATTTACCCTTTGTAAATAATTTATTAGTGTTGAAAGGTTATAAGGCAGATCTTTAATAATTGGATCTATATTTTTTTAATTAGTTAACAAGTCCTACAAAATTCCTTAGATCTCTTAATATCATTGGGCTTTTCATGTTTAATTATTTATCTTAAAAGTTTTTTTACGTCATGTAGAAGTCCATGATCATCTATCTTGTAATCTAAGTTTATCTTACCATCTAGTAAAACTTACCCTTGTGTCAGATAAGTTTTTAAGTTTATGTTTCTGATACGTTAAAGTACAATGTTTAAAATTATGAAAGAAGATTGTCTAGAAATTGTTTAAAATAATTTATATCGTCAAAGAAGCTCTGTAAATTGGAATCTTCCTTTTAATTGTTTTGCTATCAATCTTTTCCAAGTTCGAAGGAGCAACCTTCCCACCAAACCTAAGTACTGTTTATCCTGTATAACCCATATGTTTCTTTAACATTTTCAATTTATTTTTTTTCTTTTTATTTTTTTTTATTTTTTTTTTATTTCTTTTTTTTATTTTTTTTTTTTTTTTATTTTTGTTATTTTTTCCCATTCCGAGATTTTTAATCATATAAAGGTAGAAAAAAAATTTTTTGTCACCCCTTATGTGAAGATACAAAATAACATTCCCACCATTCATTTCAGCGGAAAATATCCTCGATTCACAGAATATTTTTTCATTCTTCTTATAAACCTTTCAAAATTGACTCCTTATAGTAAGACACAGTTCCCAGATATTTTCATTGGGGATTTTTATAGGTAGAAATCGGTGTTCATCAATCTGAATAAGAATTCCACCGCCTTCAAACCTTTTTATTTCCTTCTATTGGGGGAGGCTTTGTTCTTTCACTACGTAAGGCACCACAATCTAGGCTTTTAATTTATTTTATAGTTTATTTAACTTAGGCTTTGTATAAGTCCGTTTTTAAGTCATTTTATCGACGATTGTTAATCGTGTATTGTAAGAAGTTATCTGATATGACCAATGCGGTGTAATTGTGTCTAATTTGGTTGAATAAACGGAGTTATTGAGTTTATGAATGGTGTTCACTAGCACCTTCAATACTCCTGAAATTACAGGTTTCAACAGACATTAGATCCGATGTTATAAACATCTTTCCAACATACACTGATAGATGACCTATGTTGTCACATTTTTACTTTTTGGGTCAATGTTTTAAATTTATTTGCATTGTATTTTTTACCCACACCAATGACATTTACCTTTAAATCATTATATGTTAAATTTTGCCATCCTGTTTGTGGGGATACCTTACAATACGTTCGCACGTGTCTAGATTTGTATGTGCATCACTATCACGACCGAGTCCCCTTGATAAAATGTACCAGACGAAAAACAGTTTTATGCAACACATTACCCACATGCACAGGTATAAATTTCAATGTAATTTTAAGTCCCTTAAAGTGATGTACAAATCATTTTTACTTTCATCAAACTCTAAAACTGTTCTTGGTGATAAACTTTTGTTGATACCGCCCATACAAAATTTTTTTTTCGGGGATAACATTACCAAATCATAGTGACTTATGTCAAGAGGGTTTTAGGTGCGTAAATGTCACACAATTATGTGTTTAATATACGAGAGAAGAAAAGTTCATTCTAATTTTTCCATCTAATTCGTTTAATTTAAGGTGCAAGAAACTTTTAGCAACTTTTAGCCTTCTTATCTGTTTGGAAATGTTTCATGTTGGTTGAATATGTGTTATGTTCAACTTAGCTACGAAAGCTTAAAGAGATGATTTACAAGTTGCTGTATGACAATTTGGAAAACGTACTAAATACTACATTACCTTCGTAATATGTACGTTTGTAGTGTTAGATTTTTTTGTTACAATAATCTTATCCCAATTAGTATACCTGTATAATTTATTTTATCACCTTTTTTACTTTTAGCAATTAATGATTTTAATTTCACCACTGCATACCTCTGATATCAATACCAATATTCTTCTATCATTTCACTTTTGCCTTGACCTCTATTGTGCTTAGAGGAACCACTTCAGCAATCGTTTTAATTTTTGTAAATTGTCCTTCTCAAAAATAGACTCCCATTTTGAGTACACTTTGCTAGTTTGTATTTGAACTAATTATTCATTATTGTCATTTATTTTGCTCGTCACCATTATTTATATATTACTTAAAATTTATATATAAAACATACTGAAACATATTAATATTTCAGGTTTACTGTCAATTTAAAAAATATAAGACTAAAATTATAAATACAAAACATATATGTTATCATATTAGATATAAATAAATATATGTTTTAAAGGACACATTGATAAAGATAGTTATAAATCCTTAGAATAAAACAATAATTAGAGTATTTGTAACATATTAACCTATATGCATGAAATATTTTACATACAGCTGCATTTCTATATAAGTAACACTGATAGTGTATTATTATACACTATGTAAAATTATCTTAAGGTTATATTAAATATTTTTACATTATTCTTATATGCAAACAACTACAGTAACTGAGGAGGAAACACAAATAAATAAGATGTATTAAAAAAGTAAATATGAATAAATCGTTTGAGATTTAAATAGTCAAGCGTTATGATGAAATATTGATTTGTAAAGTAAATTTAACAAGTAATGGATGTAAGGTCCATGATAAAAGTCGTTGGCAACATTTGAATTCTGTGTCACTATTGCGCGCTTATAGTATGCTACCCTAAGGCTGAATGGATATTTAAATAAAATAATATAAATGTAATTGATTTTATTAATAAAATTATACCCTATACGTTTACCATTCTATTTTAAATAAGGGTAACAACACGATGTACCAATAAAACAAAGAATAAAATCAATTTGGCTAATTCCTTCTATCATTCTCATAGTCCGACTTTTTACAATCCTCGAGTCTATAGTTCTAATGCATTCTTTGGGTGCGAATAAAAAATGTTATTACTTGTAGTATCATAATATGCATATCTTTAAAAAATGTATTATTATAATTATGAATACTTTAATATAAATATTCATACAACAATGTTCATCGTACGTTTGTTTAATTGTAGCGATATCCTTTGTGTTCGCCCAAAACTTATGTAATATTTCTAGAACTTAATCAATATTTATATAAAAGTAATAATCATAAATTCAACTTTATTATACAATTTATAATTTTAATCTCCCAAATCTCCCAATTAATACAGTTTACTTCAATATAAGAATAGGATGACATATAAGTCCCATAAAATTTATTTTTGGGGGGTTTTAATTTTCCGTTTTTTTGTCATGAACTCATTTTGTTTCATCGTAAATTTAGACAAAATAAAACTTATAAATAAATAACTGCTCAACTTTATACCTACTCGCAATTTAAACAGTAAACAAAATCGTATCAAACCTAATGTATTTATTATTTCCCCCAAAATTATTTTATTTAGTTTATTAACAAATTAACACTTTAACACCGATATGAACTTAATGAGTTTTTAACGTAGTGCAAATGTTAGACCTTATGGTAAATCACAAGCGCTTATTCAACAGTGTGTTTAACAATGAGTCCACTACACATAAATTGCCTTATTGCATTTTTCAGAGTCGCTGACTTCAAAGTAAATAGTGGTTTCTAAAGTAAGTTTTGATTTTTATTAAAAAAGAATCGACGTTAACTAGTGTGTATGCTTAATAACTTAGTACAATGATATTATACAATTTATTTTGTGAGTAGTAGGTTATGCCTGTTTTAATACTTAAAACCACTGGTTTATTATACATTATTCCTTAACGCCAACACCACCAAAATATTAGTGTGCCACATTAAGTCCTATTGTTAGGTATACTAAATTACCCACTATATCAGTCAACTTGTAGATTGCCACGGAAACTGACAAATAACACTAAATAATTAAAGTTAAAAAAAAGCTAGATGTTGGTGTCCCCTTTGAAGCAAACGGATTGAAATTCACTTACCAGTTGGGTGTTAGGGAACGAATAGAAACGATCTTTCTAGAAGATATGTTATGTGGGGATTTGAGAATTCCCCACAAAAATAATTTCCATTAACGACTTTTAATAACTAGATGTTATAAAAATTAATTAGGGAACATGAGGATGAAGATCATCGGGTTCCAAAATTATTGAACAAAATCTTACACTAGATATGTTATACCGGAATATCATAACAACGGAATATCAAAAAATAAAACCTTCAAAATAATACAGTAATTTTTTTACATTTGGCCATTTACAAGTAATTTTATAAAAACAATGATATGACCAATATGAGAAATTTATATCACCATTATAAGTCATAAATTGAACTTTTATTATTAAAATAATGTGACATAAAACTAAACTGTGAACATTTTTGTACTATTCCTGATTTTACTTATTTAACATTCCTGAGATAAAGTCCTCCAGAGAATATTCTAATCCAGAACCGCCTACTCTGGAATAACTACGGCTTCTTTAATAGTCTCACAGATTGATGCGTTCTAGTTACCAAGATAATCTTGGGGAGATAGTATATATGAAGACAAGAGGTATAAAATATGACTGACTATTTTAAAACACAATATATGATAAGACATTAGAGGCCCAAGTAGCCACTGATGGAGAGCTTTAAGAATCTAAAGATTTTAAGAGACCATTAATTAAAAAGGACAAAACCTGCTTATTGTACGATATTCTATAATCTTCCAAATTTTTATAAACTATATACGTACATCGGGCAATACTTCTAATAAACCTGATCTTATGCAATTATTAAGCTACCATATTATACGATTTTTTTAATACTGCAAGTTTTCACAAGCCAAGGAGACTTCGTCTTGTTTAGTGTCTATGGGTAACAAATATTTATAATTGTAACCCTAACAGTCTTCTAGGAGTACGCTGAGCTCTACAAATAAGTGGTCAGTGAATATCAGACCACTGTGAAGCATCACACCCAGTATCATAAAAACGACGCGCATGCTAATGGCGTAGTGTAGCGGGTACAAACGGTTATCGCCGGTTGTCGCCTGGTTAAGATAACCAGATTAAGCAACGTCGAACGTGGCTGAAGCTTGGATGGGTGACCGCTGAGCGATCCTGTCCTTGCAAGCAGTTTAAGAAGTCACCTATAAGCCGTTGGTCCCCAGGTTAAGTGTTAGAGAGGGCTTCTTAGCCCTAACTTCGCCCCGGTAAAATATGACTATTTTACTTTACTTTTACTTTACATGTTCGTTTCACAATATCGTGTTTATGTTGTTAAGATACTGCAGATACATCGAGGTTTAGTGTGCTGTTACTGTACTTTTAAGTTCTAAAATAAAAGTTTATGAGTAGAATTTTAGTGTTTAGTAAGAGCTTCATGGGTTATTTAAATCCTTCAATCATACGTACATATTTGTGCTTTATGCTTCCACACAGAACCAGACCAGTTTCTTATTTACGGTATTTGGTTTCTTTATAAATATTTTATTTTGCTTCAGCAATTCTTATGCACTGATAAGAGGTAAAATGGTTATACGAAACCGGCAAAACTAGTCCAGTTCTTCTTCCCCTAAAGCCTCAGCACGCTGCACGTTGATTTTATTTTCAGAGTATGGTAAATTGGTGAAATACAAATGTTTTTGTATGTAAATTATTAGCATATAAGTAGGCGAGTTATTTAAATTGGGAAAGTTATAGAAATAGTCCATTTTGGCATAAATTTGGATTTCATTATATCAGATTTACGACCTATGTGAGATGGGGTGTTAAATCTCAAAGAATATATCTTCATTATAAATGGATTTAATTAGAATTGTCAAAATTGGGATAATTTTCTGTTAATAGAATCTGCTCAGAAAGATTTCAAGTGAATCTGTTGTCTGTTCGACAAATGTATTACTCATTGTACGTTTTGCACTTGTGGTTTTTTTTCTTAACAGATTTATTTTATTACCTCTCTTCGTAGCATCAATAAAGTCGAAATTAGAGTTACTCTAAGTTAATAATCACAATCTTATACCCTCTCATAATAAACGTTCTCACGTTGATTAAGTTGTTGTAAATGAAATAACATGGGAATGATTAATTGTGGAATCTTAAACGACAAGAAATATTAACAAAAGAAAATAATAACCTAGAAATAAACCTCATAAAATATTAGTTCTACGCTATAAATTTTAGAATACGGTGTAAAAGACCTTTAATTTGTGTTGGTAACGGGCTTGTACAGTACGCCACGAGGGGGGGGCGATGCCGTGAGCGAAATTTTCGGGCTAATTCCAAAACTATACTTTGGTTAATTTTGATAATGTTCTGTAATTTAAATTTCTTGTGGTAACTGTCTTTCTGAATTAATACACTGTTATTTAAAATATTGTGTTTTGTTTTGTTATCACAAATAGGATTGAACTAAGTGTTTTTAATACTACTGAATATTCCTTGGATTGCTAATTAACAGTTTCATAATTGCATCACTTTACAAATTGCAATAAATATGTGCGTTAAGTTGTAAAGATACAAAACTAAACATTGAATGTTAACTGTCAACACGATTAAAAATGCCCACTGACTCGTTCCGGGTAGTATAAAATAAAACAGATGCAAACTTTTTTGTGTTAGGATACCACAATGTAACCAAATCGGAGGAATCAAACCAACCGAAACAATTGCTTTTTATTAGATGTCATAAAAAAACCTTACATCAACCAATGTAAGAGGACGACTGACGCTGATTTTTACATTTTTCGTGTGGAAAAAAAAATAAATACAAACGGAAACGCAAGACCAGTGGAATTCGGAAAATGAGACGGCAGGCGAGCCATATGTTGATAGTGATTGTCAGTTTCGCTAAAGTAGTCTCCACCTCCCCACACACCAACCCAAAGACTCAACGGGTTTCGTATTCCCCCCCCCCCCACCCCCATCTCCTTTTGTTTTAAGAAAAACGGTTAAAGCAACATTAAGGGCCCCCCGTCCTGAAAAATTTCCCCTCCCATACCATAAGAAAGAACTAAATTTTCTTGTTTACCGTTATCCCCCTTTGGCGGACTGATTTCACAGACTTTGTATCTTTTTAATTTGTTTTAAACCTTCAATAATTTTTGTTCCATAAATTCTTTGATATCAAAATTTGTTCCTTTTGCCATTATTGTTTGAGTAATATTAACTTGCCAATTGGCTCCATCGAATCATAGGAAAACAATTAAGTTAAAACACTTTTAAGTAAAATATTTTATATTTAAATAAAATTAAATGATTTTTAAATACTAAATAACTGCATTCAAGAGTATTACGCAATGATTTCATAATTATTTTTTAAGTCCCTAATAGGCAGCTTGAAATTTTAAATTAATTTTCCCGAGTGTTCCTACACAACACGACATAATATATGTTAAGACAAAGGGCTCTATATCTCTATATAGATATTTATTATATATATGCAGTATATAACTTAAAATTTGATTATTTTTCAAGCGAAGACATACAGTGTTCTCCCAAGATTATTCCTAAAAGTAATACGTAGTAGAGCAAAATCTCTCTCTCATTGGAAAATAGTAGTAAGCTGTATTAACCTGTTTCGTTATTGCAATATCAAAATCGGAAATTTTGAATGGTTCTATATGTTAAATAAATATGACCTTGTCAATTGAACCATATCAGTATGTAACCGTAACAATTACCGTACCCATTTTTTGCCTTGGCCAGTCATAGTCAACGGGGATTATACGGATTATTTTATGTGTCTCTTTTTTGTAGGAATTCAATATTTATAATAAAATATATTGTATGATTTTAGTAGTGGTATAATAAATATGTATACCTTAGTCCCTAAACTAAAAACTCCCTATTTCAAGACAAATGATTAATTTTAGTGATTCTTTTATTTTTTTATTTTTAGATTAACTAATTTCATAAGATATTTGTCCAAGTATTTAATGTTTTTTAGATGAACAGGTAAAGAGCTAGAGTCAGGTGCTGTTCTTTCCGTTACTAGGAGCTTCTGGGGGTTTCCTTGATAATTTACTTTCAGCCTTCGTGGATATTCAGATATAGCCCCTAACCCTATAAAATTTCAGAGGGGAACAAAACCACTGGAAACTCTGGTATGGTCCTGACCTTCAGGAAAGTTTAACCTCTTTAAAGTTCCATTTCTCTTTGATAATGTTAGCTTTTAGAGTAATTTTCGAACTCCCCGTTGGCAGACTCTTAACTCTGGGATAGTGACGGGGTTATTCAAACCTTATGACTATTTTGCGAAATTGTATATTAAGAAGAGTTTCGCCACCGCTTCACATGCAAATTTCGAAATTGAAGGGCATCACCTTCTTAGTTGTGGAAGCATTTATGATTTCATGTGATGGACCCCTATGGACATTTTTTTCAAACAGAGGAAAACCTATCAAAAACACATTATTTTAGTAATCCACGACGTGGAATCAGAATTGTCCCAAATGCTGTGCAAAACCCTGACGGATAATAGTCCTGTGAAGCCTCTAATAACCGGCCAGTGCAACATAAATAATTTAGGTCCCTTAGCATAAAGTAAATAGAAAAGTTTAAGAAATTGTATTGATTAACTAGCGGGGGCCCGGGCGCGCTTTTGCTGCGCATTTTCAATAATTTTTTGAGCAAAAGTTGCCCGCGGCTTCGCACGCAATTTCCCGTTGAAAATACAGCACACATATATTCACGTTATTCTTTTTCCTAATCGATCATTCATAAAACATTGCTGAAGGATAATTTGATGGGGTCGTTCCATATCATGTGAGCCTGTTGGGCCGGTTATTATGAAGGTATGTACCATAATTCCCTGCCTCTATTCTAGCTGTTACCCACCGGACTTTCGCACAGCTTATCTTAAGAAACTCGAAGTCACTTATATTACATTAGTAAATTTTGTTTTTTTACTATAAATAAATTTTAGATTAAATTAAGTTTATATCCATCCGACTGCCACGATTTGAGACTTGGCTTTGTTGTCTCGATCGAGAGAATATGTACACCACGGGAGTTTTGAGAAACCAATGACTTCTTGGTCAAAAAAAAACAACTAAAGGTTGATTTGTATAACATTCTTTATTATTTGTAAGCCAACGTAAGATAGTAATTATGATATCTGGCAATTACTCTTCTGGATCAAGCAATGAGCATTGGTTTATATTAAAATAAAATATTGCAGTTAAAGGTGAATTTTATTTACCGTCCAAATTTTGCAATTGATATTAATCTGGATAGTAAAGTCCTATGTTATAACAGTGGATTGCAAATAAAACAGTTTAAACGAAAATTTGTCGTTTTCTCTTAAGCTTTACTCCTCATGCTTTTAAAATCCTATAAGTGTAATATATGTATTACAAAGAACAGCTGATTAAAAATTTTCTGAAAAAGACCGTTAACATATGTTTTCGCTGCAATGGCATTTCTTATGGGGTATTTCCTGTTAACCAGTGGGGACGGAATCCTGAATCGGGAAAGGGATGGGCATAGCTTTATAAATCTTCCTCCTGTGGGGGAAAAGGGAATAACATATACGTACAAAGTTTTCATCATGATCCGGTTCAATAGTTCACGATTCCATAAAAGGGAACAAGACATACAAAACATTCTATTTTTATATATATAGATAACTGTTATATTACTAAACATGAAAAAAAAATGTGAAGGAACATATATTGAGAAACATTTCATATGCAGACGAAAAAGTTTTAAGATAGTTTCATGTTAAGCAGGCCAGAATGAGTTGCATAAGTTTCCAACCATGGGATTCGCTGTGTTATTGAAGCCTACCTCTTAGTAAGATGGGCACAATTTCCTTTTTTCTGCTCGCGGAATGTCATACATTTTTATGTGGGTGTCTGCTTTTTTTGTTTGCAGGATATACATATAAAAATAATAAGAATTATACTTGTAATTCTCCATGAAAAATCAGCAATGCTGTTACTCGGCACGTCTATCGATACCTTACCATATAAAAATAATAAGGTATATGTATTGACTTTTAAGCTATTGAAGGGTATCAATACATTACAAATTACTTTAAATTAATTAAATTTAGTTTTTTTAGCTAGGCCTAAATACTTTGAAATGTTTATTATGCTTTTCAGTAAAAAGAAAACTAAATAACCGTTCATCAAATATAAATACTAAAATGAATCTTTTTTTGTTTAATTTTGTAAATTTCTACTAATCTACCTAGCTATTATCATGACAGAATATTGTTTTTCAATAATTAACAATACGTCTTTATCGGAAAAGTATCCCCCTGAATAATTTATATGGTTTCTGAGCTTTATTAATACGAGAAAGAAGAACTTTCAATGCGTTAACAAATACAACCAATGATTGTGAAATGTACTGCAGAGCATTATAAATAAATAAATATATATACATATATAAAATTTCTTTTTCAATACAAATTGAATCACAAAACGTGTATGTGTGTGTGTGTGTGTGTGTGTGTGTGTGTGTGTTGTGTGTGTGTGTGTGTGTGTGTGTTCAGTTCATAGTTTTGTTAGGAGTTATACATAAGTCAAATCAATTAAAATACAATTTTGTATCTTATACTTAAAACAGCAATTGAGGAACCATTAAAAAAACTATATCTAGTAACTAAGCTGTGTTTTAAAGTGCGTAATAAATAATACATTATGCCACTATCTAATACTCTCTTTTAAGCCTATCAATATTATATTTTACTTTAAACTATTTATGGAACCTTTTGTTACCAATATGTCCCTATCAGCTTACTTACTTTATTACTAAACATTAAACCAAACTAAATAATGTTTACAAAATAATGAATTTGGGTTAACACTATAATCTGTGAAATAATATTATACCACTAGAACCATGGTATATTATTTTGTACTACTGTCAATCCTGGAAATACGTATGAATTCTATTATTTTAGTAAAAAAGACAGCTCTCTTATTTGAAATGTAAAAAATGTTGCCTAACATAAATAACATTCTGAACTCAATTTATATTGGTGAAATATTTTAGTGAACGTTCGCTCATTATTAAGAAGTTTATTACTAGATATAGTTTTTTTTATGGTTCCTCAATTGCTGTTTTAAGTATAAGATACAAAATTGTACTTTAATTGATTTGGCTTATGTATAACTCCTAACAAACAATTATTAACGGGACGAATGAAGCGTATATGAAGCTTTCAAATTATTGTTTCATAGTAATCCGTAATGTATATAACTAGCCTGATATTCAGATATTACTTTTATGTGAATTCTTGATAAATTTAATGTCGTAAGGTTGCAAACATTAGGCATGTAGTAAGTATAACAAGCAGATAAAGATAGGAACACTTAGCAAAATACCATGAATAAGTTTTAACTGAATTGAAGTAGGAACGGCTCAAACAGTACATCTTCCGCAAGTAGAAAAGATTTTATACGACCACAATTTAGCTTAGGATTAGCTGCGAAAATAAAATAATTTTGTAATCCCTCAGTCCATAGGTATACACTTAAGTCTAGTTCCAAATGGCTTAATGAGTCATTTCCTTTCTTAAAGTTATGTATAAAACCTAGAGCAAGCCCAGTCAATCTTCATTACAACTTCAGCAGGTATGGTGGAAAAGGAATTATGACCTATTTATATTCCTCCGTTTTTTGTGCCTTTTTCCGTATTGTCGATGGCACATTAAAAAAATAAATTTATTGCTTCCAGTAAGAGGTAGTTAATGTATTTTTATACACACCTTTTACACACGCTTTGCAAATTGTGTATTCATTATGTGTTTAGATTTATACTACTTTACTGACGAGCTTATTTGAATAGTACAGTAGTTAGATGAGTCGTTCGACGAGACTCAATCTTCGTTTTTGAATTAATAAGATACGGTGTTCAAATTCATTGGCAGTCTCTGAGAACAGGACGATTATGAATTATTTAGAGGTTCACTTTCACTTAGAAGATACTTTTTTATCAAAGCAAAACGACTTAATCTTTTTTATCCAAGTCTCTTGCAGCCAAGGCTAAGATGGCCGTTCTTTTTTCAGGGCCCTGTTTTATTTAACATTAAAAAACAAATACAGGCGATTCATAAACCCGGACGAGGTTCTTTTACTGATAAACTACGAGGACATCCATACGGCTATTTCATCATAAAGAAAGCATTTAAATATATTCTCTTACGTTTCTACCAAACGTTTCCTTTTGCGAGCAGCGTCTTTTAATAATCGATCATTTTGACATATGACTTTAAAGAATTAAAAACGCTACAAATGTTATTTTCAACACGAATACAGGAATATATATTAATTGAATGGGTTACAATATAATTGTATTGAACAATAATGTACTTGAGCACAACACTAAGTATAATAGCAACCTAGTATCTTAATCCTCGATGTAGACTACAGAAATCAAACAGTCGTTTTCCTATTGCAGATATCAGGTTTATTAACCTAATTCCTATTTCTGGTATGAATCTCGCATTTCAAAAATATTCAAGAACTGTTTAAATCACGGTACAAGTATACACATCTGTTTTGTTAAATGTTCGTAGTTTTTTCTTTATATAATACGATAGCAACACGCAAAGTACGTTATTTACTGTATACACAAAAAAATTTATTTTAAAATCTGTCTCAATAAGTAAATTATTTAATCCTGTTCTATTGCATAGTATTTATAAACAATTAATTTTTCTCTTGTCAGTCTTTTATTCTGACCAATTTTATTGATACACCAACATTTGATAAAGATTTATTGAATGCTCCCAGTCAGATAGAATAAAATAGGTAAATGGCAGTAAAACAGAGTATTTTGTACGTTATTCAGGACTCTCAATAAAATAAAACTTTTAATATATGGCATGCGATGAGCTGCTGTTATGAATGAAGTAGATAAAATGCAATAGTAGAAAACACTAATGAATTACCTGTGTTTAATGCTACAAGAAACTACTGTAATTAACAGTCACTAGCTAATAATGAGTAACTTAAAATAATGACCAAGCCTTTTAACAAAGAGTCTTATGTTATAACTCGCCTTCGGCTCGCTGGGGGCTACGCCCCCAGGCCCCCAAAGTGACCGCTTGCAAATTCGGGGATAAGCGGAATTCGGTGACTGGTTAAGTCCGGACATTAAGTAAATGGCAAGGGATTTAAAAATTAACCTTTTTCATAGATTTTTTTCCGGATTCGTAAAAACTTTTGACTTTGAGGGCATTTTGCGGTTAAACCGTTAGAGATACGACAAAAAGTGACTGGACCTTTCTTGTTGGAAATTTAATTTTGTCTTTCGATTGTGCCCTCAGATCTGATCTACGACCTATAGGTTTAGCCAGAAATGAGCTCGGGAGAAAAGTCTGCACGGGTCAGCTATCTTGAATTGTTTAGTATAAACATAATAAAAACCGACCTCAAGGCAGTATTTTAAGTCGAACAGGGGGTTTAATATCACCAGGAGACTATCTAGTCAAGGCGAGAAATTCCCTGGGTGGGTGATTAATGTTAAGGAGGTTTAAGACAAGAGGAGGTTTAATTTCGTCAGGATATTGTCTGGTCATATGAACAAATTCCCAGGGGGGGGTTAACGTTACCGGGGGATAAGTCTCCAGGGGGGTTATCTGGTCATACCAGGATCTTCCCAGGGGGGGGGGTTAAGAGATTTGGTGACTGGTAAAAATTCGGACATGAGGTCATGGCAGGAAATTCCCTGGGGGGGTTTAATGTTACCAGGGGGGTTTTTAAACACATCAGGGGGGTTGAATGTACAGGAGGTTATCAGGTCATACCAGGAAATCCCCGGGGGGGGGGTTAATATTACCGGGGGGTTAATGACACACACTTGGGCCTTTTTTAGAGGGTATTGTGTCTGTGAACATAATAAATATTCCTCTGTCCCTATCTACTATTGACGCTTAGCTAAACGCTCAGCCAACTCCCGAAGTCACTGAACCTTTTCTGTAGATCACGTGATTTCCTAAATCCCGTTTAAAAAATTTGTGTTTTGAGTTACGACCAACCGTTTAGGAGCCGCTATCAAGGCCCGGAATGTAAATTTTTAGGCGAAAATGTCCAATATTTTCACTTAATTCGCGTTTTGCGGTCAAACTAAGGGAAATATAGTAAAAAGTCACTGGACCTTTTTTGTAGGTCATCTTATTTCCTAAATAAAACGTTAGTCTTATTTTGACCTCCGACCAATGGTTTTCGCCGCTATCGACCCCAAAAAAACAAAAGTTTCGCGTAAAAGTTACAACAAAATTGTGTACATAATCACGTTTTTCGGCCAAACCAATCGAGATAGGGCAAAAGATTACTGGACCTTTTCTGTAGATCGCGCAATTTGCTAATTTGATGGGTCAATCAGATTTGAGCTACGACCAACGGTTCGGCCGCTATCCGGCTTGAAACATTAATTTTTATCGAAAAAAATCTCTGGAATTTCAAATGTTCGAGCGTTTTGTCGCTTAACCATGGAAGATAGAGCAAAAAAGTCAATTAGACCTTTTTTGTAGTTCACTTCATTCCTGACCAATGAATTTTCCGTCAGATCCGAGCTAGCTCCAACGGTTCGCCCGCTATCGGGCTTACAAAAAAATGCCTGCAGGGGTGAAGAATGCGCGATTTTTTGGGAATTTTTTTTGAGGGGTTGAAAATGAAAAATTCTCACTTTTCGGGATTTTCCTGGTGGTTACACGTGGAAAGCTATCTGTGTACCAAATTTCAAGTCTCTAACTCATCTGGAAAGTAGGTTAGAATTAGTATACGTGAGTGAGTGAGTGAGTCAGTCAGTCAGTCAGTTACACATGCGGTTGTATATATATTAGACTCTATATATCTACGACCTATGGTTTTAGCCAGAAATGAGCTCGGGAGAAAAGTCTGCACGGGTCAGCTATCTTGATAGACTATCTAGTAAAAACTTTTGACTTTGAGGGCATTTTGCGGTTTTTAAACCGTTAGAGATACGACAAAAAAGTGACTGGACCTTTCTTGTTGGGAAATTTAATTTTGTCTTTCGATTGTGTGCCCTCAGATCTGATCTACGACCTATGGTTTAGCCAGAAATGAGCTCGGGAGAGAAAAGTCTGCACGGGTCCAGCTATCTTGAATTGTTTAGTATAAACATAATAAAAACCGACCTCAAGGCAGTATTTTAAGTCGAACAGGGGGTTTAATATCCACCAGGAGACTATCTAGTCAAGGCGAGAAATTCCCTGGGTGGGGTGATTAATGTTAAGGAGGTTAAGACAAGAGGGGGTTTAATTTCGTCAGGATATTGTCTGGTCATATGAAACAAATTCCCAGGGGGGGGGGTTAACGTTACCGGGGGATAAGTCTCCAGGGGGTTATCTGGTCATACCAGGATCTTCCCAGGGGGGGGGGGGGGGGGTTTAAGAGATTTGGTGACTGGTAAAATTCGGACATGAGGTCATGGCAGGAAATTCCCTGGGGGGGTTTAATGTTACCAGGGGGGTTAACACATCAGGGGGTTGAATGTACAGGAGGTTATCAGGTCATACCAGGAAATCCCCGGGGGGGGGGGGTTAATATTACCGGGGGTTAATGACACACTTGGGCCTTTTTTAGAGGGTATTGTGTCTGTGAACATAATAAATATTCCTCTGTCCCTATCTACTATTGACGCTTTAGCTAACGCTCAGCCAACTCCCGAAGTCACTGAACCTTTTCTGTAGATCACGTGATTTCCTAAATCCCGTTTAAAATTTGTTTTGAGTTTACGACCAACCGTTTAGCCGCTATCAAGCCCGGAATGTAAATTTTTAGGCGAAAATGTCCAATATTTTCACTTAATCGCGTTTTGCGGTCAAACTAAGGGAAATATAGTAAAAAGTCACTGGACCTTTTTTGTAGGTCATCTTATTTCCTAAATAAAACGTTAGTCTTATTTTGACCTCCGACCAATGGTTTCGCCGCTATCGACCCCCAAAAACAAAAGTTTCGCGTAAAAGTTACAACAAAATTGTACATAATCACGTTTTTTCGGCCAAACCAATCGAGATAGGGCAAAAGATTACTGGACCTTTTCTGTAGATCGCGCAATTTGCTAATTTGATGGGTCAATCAGATTTGAGCTACGACCAACGGTTCGGCCGCTATCCGGCTTGAAACATTATTTTTATCGAAAAAATCTCTGGAATTTCAAATGTTCGAGCGTTTTGTCGCTTAACCATGGAAGATAGAGCAAAAAGTCATTAGACCTTTTTTGTAGTTCACTTCATTCCTGACCATGAATTTTCCGTCAGATCCGAGCTAGCTCCAACGGTTCGCCCGCTATCGGGCTTACAAAAAATGCCTGCAGGGGTGAAGAATGCGCGATTTTTTGGGAATTTTTTTGAGGGGTTGAAAATGAAAAATTCTCACTTTTCGGGATTTTCCTGGTGGTTACACGTGGAAAGCTATCTGTGTACCAAATTTCAAGTCTCTAACTCATCTGGAAGTAGGTTAGAATTAGTATACGTGAGTGAGTCAGTCAGTCAGTCAGTTACACATGCGGTTGTATATATATTAGACTCTATATATCTACGACCTATGGTTTAGCCAGAAATGAGCTCGGGAGAAAAGTCTGCACGGGTCAGCTATCTTGATAGACTATCTAGTAAAAACTTTTGACTTTGAGGGCATTTTGCGGTTAAACCGTTAGAGATACGACAAAAAGTGACTGGACCTTTCTTGTTGGAAATTTAATTTTGTCTTTCGATTGTGCCCTCAGATCTGATCTACGACCTATGGTTTAGCCAGAAATGAGCTCGGGAGAAAAGTCTGCACGGGTCAGCTATCTTGAATTGTTTAGTATAAACATAATAAAAACCGACCTCAAGGCAGTATTTTAAGTCGAACAGGGGGTTTAATATCACCAGGAGACTATCTAGTCAAGGCGAGAAATTCCCTGGGTGGGTGATTAATGTTAAGGAGGTTAAGACAAGAGGGGGTTTAATTTCGTCAGGATATTGTCTGGTCATATAAACAAATTCCCAGGGGGGGTTAACGTTACCGGGGGATAAGTCCTCCAGGGGGTTATCTGGTCATACCAGGATCTTCCCAGGGGGGGGGGGGTTAAGAGATTTGGTGACTGGTAAAATTCGGACATGAGGTCATGGCAGGAAATTCCCTGGGGGGGTTTAATGTTACCAGGGGGGTTAACACATCAGGGGGTTGAATGTACAGGAGGTTATCAGGTCATACCAGGAAATCCCCGGGGGGGGGTTAATATTACCGGGGGTTAATGACACACTTGGGCCTTTTTTAGAGGGTATTGTGTCTGTGAACATAATAAATATTCCTCTGTCCCTATCTACTATTGACGCTTAGCTAACGCTCAGCCAACTCCCGAAGTCACTGAACCTTTTCTGTAGATCACGTGATTTCCTAAATCCCGTTTAAAATTTGTTTTGAGTTACGACCAACCGTTTAGAGCCGCTATCAAGCCCGGAATGTAAATTTTTAGGCGAAAATGTCCAATATTTTCACTTAATCGCGTTTTTGCGGTCAAACTAAGGGAAATATAGTAAAAAGTCACTGGACCTTTTTTGTAGGTCCATCTTATTTCCTAAATAAAACGTTAGTCTTATTTTGACCTCCGACCAATGGTTTCGCCGCTATCGACCCCAAAAACAAAAGTTTCGCGTAAAAGTTACAACAAAATTGTACATAATCACGTTTTTTTCCGGCCAAACCAATCGAGATAGGGCAAAAGATTACTGGACCTTTTCTGTAGATCGCGCAATTTGCTAATTTGATGGGTCAATCAGATTTGAGCTACGACCAACGGTTCGGCCGCTATCCGGCTTGAAACATTATTTTTATCGAAAAAATCTCTGGAATTTCAAATGTTCGAGCGTTTTGTCGCTTAACCATGGAAGATAGAGCAAAAAGTCATTAGACCTTTTTTGTAGTTCACTTCATTCCTGACCATGAATTTTCCGTCAGATCCGAGCTAGCTCCAACGGTTCGCCCGCTATCGGGCTTACAAAAAATGCCTGCAGGGGTGAAGAATGCGCGATTTTTTGGGAATTTTTTTGAGGGGTTGAAAATGAAAAATTCTCACTTTTCGGGATTTTCCTGGTGGTTACACGTGGAAAGCTATCTGTGTACCAAATTTCAAGTCTCTAACTCATCTGGAAGTAGGTTAGAATTAGTATACGTGAGTGAGTCAGTCAGTCAGTTACACATGCGGTTGTATATATATTAGACTCTATATATCTACGACCTATGGTTTAGCCAGAAATGAGCTCGGGAGAAAAGTCTGCACGGGTCAGCTATCTTGATAGACTATCTAGTAAAAACTTTTGACTTTGAGGGCATTTTGCGGTTAAACCGTTAGAGATACGACAAAAAAGTGACTGGACCTTTCTTGTTGGAAATTTAATTTTGTCTTTCCGATTGTGCCCTCAGATCTGATCTACGACCTATGGTTTAGCCAGAAATGAGCTCGGGAGAAAAGTCTGCACGGGTCAGCTATCTTGAATTGTTTAGTATAAACATAATAAAAACCGACCTCAAGGCAGTATTTTAAGTCGAACAGGGGGTTTAATATCACCAGGAGACTATCTAGTCAAGGCGAGAAATTCCCTGGGTGGGTGATTAATGTTAAGGAGGTTAAGACAAGAGGGGGTTTAATTTCGTCAGGATATTGTCTGGTCATATAAACAAATTCCCAGGGGGGGGTTTAACGTTACCGGGGGATAAGTCTCCAGGGGGTTATCTGGTCATACCAGGATCTTCCCAGGGGGGGGGGGTTAAGAGATTTGGTGACTGGTAAAATTCGGACATGAGGTCATGGCAGGAAATTCCCTGGGGGGGTTTAATGTTACCAGGGGGGTTAACACATCAGGGGGTTGAATGTACAGGAGGTTATCAGGTCATACCAGGAAATCCCCGGGGGGGGGTTAATATTACCGGGGGTTAATGACACACTTGGGCCTTTTTTAGAGGGTATTGTGTCTGTGAACATAATAAATATTCCTCTGTCCCTATCTACTATTGACGCTTAGCTAACGCTCAGCCAACTCCACTCCCCGAAGTCACTGAACCTTTTTCTGTAGATCACGTGATTTCCTAAATCCCGTTTAAAATTTGTTTTGAGTTACGACCAACCGTTTAGCCGCTATCAAGCCCGGAATGTAAAATTTTTAGGCGAAAATGTCCAATATTTTCACTTAATCGCGTTTTGCGGTCAAACTAAGGGAAATATAGTAAAAAGTCACTGGACCTTTTTTGTAGGTCATCTTATTTCCTAAATAAAACGTTAGTCTTATTTTGACCTCCGACCAATGGTTTCGCCGCTATCGACCCCAAAAACAAAAGTTTCGCGTAAAAGTTACAACAAAATTGTACATAATCACGTTTTTTTCGGCCAAACCAATCGAGATAGGGCAAAAAGATTACTGGACCTTTTCTGTAGATCGCGCAATTTGCTAATTTGATGGGTCAATCAGATTTGAGCTACGACCAACGGTTCGGCCGCTATCCGGCTTGAAACATTATTTTTTATCGAAAAAATCTCTGGAATTTCAAAATGTTCGAGCGTTTTGTCGCTTAAAAACCATGGAAGATAGAGCAAAAAGTCATTAGACCTTTTTTGTAGTTCACTTCATTCCTGACCATGAATTTTCCGTCAGATCCGAGCTAGCTCCAACGGTTCGCCCGCTATCGGGCTTACAAAAAATGCCTGCAGGGGTGAAGAATGCGCGATTTTTTGGGAATTTTTTTGAGGGGTTGAAAATGAAAAATTCTCACTTGCTTTTCGGGATTTTCCTGGTGGTTACACGTGGAAAGCTATCTGTGTACCAAATTTCAAGTCTCTAACTCATCTGGAAGTAGGTTAGAATTAGTATACGTGAGTGAGTGAGTCAGTCAGTTACACATGCGGTTGTATATATATTAGACTCTATATATCTACGACCTATGGTTTTAGCCAGAAAATGAGCTCGGGAGAAAAGTCTGCACGGGTCAGCTATCTTGATAGACTATTCTAGTAAAAACTTTTGACTTTGAGGGCATTTTGCGGTTAAACCGTTAGAGATACGACAAAAAGTGACTTGGACCTTTCTTGTTGGAAATTTAATTTTGTCTTTCGATTGTGCCCTCAGATCTGATCTACGACCTATGGTTTAGCCAGAAATGAGCTCGGGAGAAAAGTCTGCACGGGTCAGCTATCTTGAATTGTTTAGTATAAACATAATAAAAACCGACCTCAAGGCAGTATTTTAAGTCGAAACAGGGGGTTTAATATCACCAGGAGACTATCTAGTCAAGGCGAGAAATTCCCTGGGTGGGTGATTAATGTTAAGGAGGTTAAGACAAGAGGGGGTTTAATTTCCGTCAGGATATTGTCTGGTCATATGAACAAATTCCCAGGGGGGGGTTAACGTTACCGGGGGATAAGTCTCCAGGGGGTTATCTGGTCATACCAGGATCTTCCCAGGGGGGGAGGGGGGGTTAAGAGATTTGGTGACTGGTAAAATTCGGACATGAGGTCATGGCAGGAAATTCCCTGGGGGGGTTTAATGTTACCAGGGGGGTTAACACATCAGGGGGTTGAATGTACAGGAGGTTATCAGGTTCATACCAGGAAATCCCCGGGGGGGGGGTTAATATTACCGGGGGTTAATGACACACTTGGGCCTTTTTTAGAGGGTATTGTGTCTGTGAACATAATAAAATATTCCTCTGTCCCTATCTACTATTGACGCTTAGCTAACGCTCAGCCAACTCCCGAAGTCACTGAACCTTTTCTGTAGATCACGTGATTTCCTAAATCCCGTTTTAAAATTTGTTTTGAGTTTACGACCAACCGTTTAGCCGCTATCAAGCCCGGAATGTAAATTTTTAGGCGAAAATGTCCAATATTTTCACTTAATCGCGTTTTGCGGTCAAACTAAGGGAAATATAGTAAAAAGTCACTGGACCTTTTTTGTAGGTCATCTTATTTCCTAAATAAAACGTTAGTCTTATTTTGACCTTCCGACCAATGGTTTCGCCGCTATCGACCCCAAAAACAAAAGTTTTCGCGTAAAAGTTACAACAAAATTGTACATAATCACGTTTTTTTTCGGCCAAACCAATCGAGATAGGGCAAAAGATTACTGGACCTTTTCTGTAGATCGCGCAATTTGCTAATTTGATGGGTCAATCAGATTTGAGCTACGACCAAACGGTTTCGGCCGCTATCCGGCTTGAAACATTATTTTTATCGAAAAAAATCTCTGGAATTTCAAATGTTCGAGCGTTTTGTCGCTTAACCATGGAAGATAGAGCAAAAAGTCATTAGACCTTTTTTGTAGTTCACTTCATTCCTGACCATGAATTTTCCGTCAGATCCGAGCTAGCTCCAACGGTTCGCCCGCTATCGGGCTTACAAAAAATGCCTGCAGGGGTGAAGAATGCGCGATTTTTTGGGAATTTTTTTGAGGGGTTGAAAATGAAAAATTCTCACTTTTCGGGGATTTTCCTGGTGGTTACACGTGGAAAGCTATCTGTGTACCAAATTTTCAAGTCTCTAACTCATCTGGAAGTAGGTTAGAATTAGTATACGTGAGTGAGTGAGTGAGTCAGTCAGTTACACATGCGGTTGTATATATATTAGACTCTATATATCTACGACCTATGGTTTAGCCAGAAATGAGCTCGGGAGAAAAGTCTGCACGGGTCAGCTATCTTGATAGACTATCTAGTAAAAACTTTTGACTTTGAGGGCATTTTGCGGTTAAACCGTTAGAGATACGACAAAAAGTGACTGGACCTTTCTTGTTGGAAATTTAATTTTGTCTTTCGATTGTGCCCTCAGATCTGATCTACG
This sequence comes from Homalodisca vitripennis, assembly GCF_021130785.1. NCBI lineage: Eukaryota > Metazoa > Arthropoda > Insecta > Hemiptera > Cicadellidae > Homalodisca > Homalodisca vitripennis. The sequence continues at coordinate 22,730 of NW_025784241.1, forward strand.
ACCTATGGTTTAGCCAGAAATGAGCTCGGGAGAAAAAGTCTGCACGGGTCAGCTATCTTGAATTGTTTTAGTATAAACATAATAAAAAACCGACCTCAAGGCAGTATTTTAAGTCGAACAGGGGGTTTAATATCACCAGGAGACTATCCTAGTCAAGGCGAGAAATTCCTCTGGGTGGGTGATTAATGTTAAGGAGGTTAAGACAAGAGGGGGTTTAATTTCGTCAGGATATTGTCTGGTCATATAAACAAATTCCCAGGGGGGGGTTAACGTTACCGGGGGATAAGTCCTCCAGGGGGTTATCTGGTCATACCAGGATCTTCCCAGGGGGGGGGGGGGTTAAGAGATTTGGTGACTGGTAAAATTCGGGACATGAGGTCATGGCAGGAAATTCCCTGGGGGGGTTTAATGTTACCAGGGGGGTTAACACATCAGGGGGTTGAATGTACAGGAGGTTATCAGGTCATACCAGGAAATCCCCGGGGGGGGGGTTAATATTACCGGGGGTTAATGACACACTTGGGCCTTTTTTAGAGGGTATTGTGTCTGTGAACATAATAAATATTCCTCTGTCCCTATCTACTATTGACGCTTAGCTAACGCTCAGCCAACTCCCGAAGTCACTGAACCTTTTCTGTAGATCACGTGATTTCCTAAATCCCGTTTAAAATTTGTTTTGAGTTACGACCAACCGTTTAGCCGCTATCAAGCCCGGAATGTAAATTTTTAGGCGAAAAATGTCCAATATTTTCACTTAATCGCGTTTTGCGGTCAAACTAAGGGAAATATAGTAAAAAGTCACTGGACCTTTTTTGTAGGTCATCTTATTTCCTAAATAAAACGTTTAGTCTTATTTTGACCTCCGACCAATGGTTTCGCCGCTATCGACCCCAAAAACAAAAGTTTCGCGTAAAAGTTACAACAAAATTGTACATTAATCACGTTTTTCGGCCATAACCAATCGAGATAGGGCAAAAGATTACTGGACCCTTTTCTGTAGATCGCGCAATTTGCTAATTTGATGGGTCAATCAGATTTGAGCTACGACCAACGGTTCGGCCGCTATCCGGGCTTGAAACATTATTTTTATCGAAAAAATCTCTGGAATTTCCAAATGTTCGAGCGTTTTGTCCGCTTAACCATGGAAGATAGAGCAAAAAGTCATTAGACCTTTTTTGTAGTTCACTTCATTCCTGACCATGAATTTTCCGTCAGATTCCGAGCTAGCTCCAACGGTTCGCCCGCTATCGGGCTTACAAAAAATGCCTGCAGGGGTGAAGAATGCGCGATTTTTTGGGAATTTTTTTGAGGGTTGAAAATGAAAAATTCTCACTTTTCGGGATTTTCCTGGTGGTTTACACGTGGAAAGCTATCTGTGTACCAAATTTCAAGTCTCTAACTCATCTGGAAGTAGGTTAGAATTAGTATACGTGAGTGAGTCAGTCATTACACATACGGTTGTATAAATAAGTCAGTCAGTAACCTATGGGTTAGCAGAAATGACAAAAGTCTGCAGGGGTGTTGACTAATATAACTTTTTGAGATTTTGCGGTTAAACCGTTAGAGATACGACAAAAAAGTGACTGGACCTTTCTTGTTGAGGAAATTTAATTTTGTCTTTCGATTGTGCCCTCAGATCTGATCTACGACCTATGGTTTAGCCAGAAATGAGCTCGGGAGAAAGTTCTGCACGGGTCAGCTATCTTGAATTGTTTAGTATAAACATAATAAAAAACCGACCTCAAGGCAGTATTTTAAGTCGAACAGGGGGTTTTAAATTATCACCAGGAGACTAATCTAGTCAAGGCGAGAAAATTCCCTGGGTGGGTGATTAATGTTAAGGAGGTTAAGACAAGAGAGGGGTTTTAATTTCGTCAGGATATTGTCTGGTCATATGAACAAATTCCCAGGGGGGGGTTAACGTTACCGGGGGATAAGCTCTCCAGGGGGTTATCTGGTCATACCAGGATCTTCCCAGGGGGGGGGGGGGTTAAGAGATTTGGTGACTGGTAAAATTCGGACATGAAGGTCATGGCAGGAAATTCCCTGGGGGGGTTTAATGTTACCAGGGGGGTTAACACATCAGGGGGTTTGAATGTACAGGAGGTTATCAGGTCATACCAGGAAATCCCCGGGGGGGGGGTTAATATTACCGGGGGTTAATGACACACTTGGGCCTTTTTTAGAGGGTATTGTGTCTTGTGAACATAATAAATATTCCTCTGTCCCTATCTACTTATTGACGCTTAGCTAACGCTCAAGCCAACTCCCGAAGTCACTGAAACCTTTTCTGTAGATCACGTGATTTTCCTAAATCCCGTTTTAAAATTTGTTTTGAGTTACGACCAACCGTTTTAGCCGCTATCAAGCCCGGAATGTAAATTTTTAGGCGAAAATGTCCAATATTTTCACTTAATCGCGTTTTGCGGTCAAACTAAGGGAAATATAGTAAAAAGTCACTGGACTGGACCTTTTTTTGTAGGTCATCTTATTTCCTAAATAAAACGTTAGTCTTATTTTGACCTCCGACCAATGGTTTTTTCGCCGCTATCGACCCCAAAAACAAAAGTTTCGCGTAAAAGTTACAACAAAATTGTACATAATCACGTTTTTCGGCCAAACCAATCGAGATAGGGCAAAAGATTACTGGACCTTTTCTGTAGATCGCGCAATTTGCTAATTTGATGGGTCAATCAGATTTGAGCTACGACCAACGGTTCGGCCGCTATCGGCTTGAAACATTATTTTTATCGAAAAAAATCTCTGGAATTTCAAATGTTCGAGCGTTTTGTCGCTTAACCATGGAAGATAGAGCAAAAAGTCATTTGACCTTTTTTGTAGTTCACTTCATTCCTGACCATGAATTTTTTTCCGTCAGATCCGAGCTAGCTCCAACGGTTCGCCCGCTATCGGGCTTACAAAAAATGCCTGCAGGGGTGAAGAATGCGCGATTTTTTGGGAATTTTTTTGAGGGGTTGAAAATGAAAAATTCTCACTTTTCGGGATTTTCCTGGTGGTTACACGTGGAAAGCTATCTGTGTGTACCAAATTTCAAGTCTCTAAACTCATCTGGAAGTAGGTTAGAATTAGTTATACGTAGCAGTCGTGTGTCAGTCATATTACACATGCGGTTTGTACTATATATTAGGACTTCGCCTTCGGCTCGCTGGGGGGCTACCGCCCCCAGTGCCCCCAAAGTAAGTGCACTTGCAAATTTACAGGGGATAAGCGGTATTCGAGGGAAAGGTTATGTCCGAGCTTAAAGATTAGGGGATTTGGGGATGTTAAAAGTTGACAAGGTTGACCCATTTTATCGAATTTCCAGAATTATTTAAAGTTTTTGACCTTTCAAAGGCCTTTTGTGGGCTTAACCTGGTTTGAGAGATACGAAGAAAAAAGTGATGACTGGACCTTTCTATTGTTCGGAAATTTAAATTTTGATGATTCGAATTTCTGGTGCCCGATTTTTAGCTACGACGTCTGGTTTAGGCCAGTAATGGAGCTTGTGGAGAAAGGAAGCTGCACTGGTGGGTCTATTGTGAATTGTTTAGAATGTAAATATAACAAAAAAA
>NW_025784242.1:0-25013 GCF_021130785.1 Homalodisca vitripennis
AAATTTATAAATACATATTAATATAAAATGTTAATCCTGATTAATATTAAAAATAAAACAGGAAAGAACCAAACTCTTTGAATTATTGGGAGTGATCAACTTTTACGGGTTTAGATTGGATATATTTTCTTGTTATGAAGAAAAATTTACTTAAATATCTTTAAGTAATTGGTTTTTGGTTATTAGTTTATGGATGAAATAATATAAATATGGTAATAGTTATGTGTACAAAAATAACAATTAATTGTAGAATTTAAGAAATGTTGGTATTTTTTTAGTATATTCAATTATAAGTTCATTAAATAATTAATAAAAAGTAGAAATAGATTAAATGTTTTGAGGAGACCCTGATCCTTAAAATAATCCTTATATTTGTTTTAAATTTAGTTAAATTTAAATGAGTTAACACTTGAATGCAATATTTTGTTGTTATTTTTTAATCTCGTGAATAAAAAGTTACAAGGCTCAGTTACATATTATCTCATATGTACATTTAATTTAAGAAAAAAGACCTCTTGTTTAAAATTATTAATTATATAGAGCTACAATAACGGTATCCAAGTGTTATATACTTGTTATATATGTTAAAACCTTATATTTTAAACGAAGAAGGATTACTATTCGATCAAGAAATAACAAATGTGTGTTATAATACTTTCATCGCAAAATATAACACATACTTTTTAGGTTTTATAAAATAATTACGTTTGAATATTAACACGTAAAGAATAAAGTTGAAACATTATAACAGTTTTCGTAACAATTTGCAAAAAAATACCCAACTGAGATTAAAATTCCATTTATTTGTAAATTTGTATTGTGGTATTAACAACGACAGTATAGAAAATGAGATAATTGCAAATGTTTTCTGTAATGTACCTTAACAATATTAGACCTGTTAGAAATTTAGTAACACGGTAATATATACATTACAATAACTATTAAAGGACCTGATACAATACAATACACCGACAGTGTGGCACAGACAGACAGGAATTTCATTTCCTCACTCTAGAATCAATACTTCTTTGGCATAAGAAACGCCTATTTAATCAAGTACAGAGGATCCTTTTTATGAGCTACTGCAGAGAGGGTCTTAACATACAGACAGTTGGACGAACTGCTCTTCCGATCTCTTGACACGCAAATTGAAAGCTCCCTGTTTCAGACCAATCACAACCTATTTATTCCAGTTTCTTGTCTCCTAGAACCATTCCCCATCACAGTATACAGAACGGACGGACGGAAAATGGCACATGTAAATTGAAAAAAGACCATATAGGGCTAATAATAATCAAACAGCATTTCGTAGCAGTTTTGGAAATTATGGCAATTTTACGTTGTACAGTAAAAAAAAGTGTTCTTTAATATGTTAAATTTAATTTTTGTTTATAATTGTTATGCTTGTAAGGATAGAGTTTAGTATTTAGTGATGTGGTGCATTTTAAATGTATATATAACCGTATTTGTTTAATATACTTGAAATTTTACTTATACTTACAGCTATAAAAAGGGTTCTAATATTTATTTAAAAAATTATAAACAATAGTTTAAATATTATTTATTGGCTGATTTTATGAAAATAAAAAATAAAATGACTACTTAAAAAACTACTTATAACTATTGGCAAATATTTTTTTAACTTTTGTGCATTTTCAATACAGATTTTGTTTACTGACAAATGTGGCAAGATCTTCTAAATAACATCTCGTAAGTAATATTCATTTACAACGTTACAAATGGTTCGTTTTGAATAACGAAAGCCTAAATATTTTAGGGTTCTTACACTGTCAGATGTAGTAAGCTACCGGTTAATGATTCAAGCCACGTCTCAACAAGCCATTAAACATAATCCTCCCGTAAGACCGCTTAGACTCAGCTTTCCCTCAGGGAGTCTTCTGTAGTTTATCAGCTGTCATCATTAGACTCGTGAGGATTTAGATTGAACAATGACCTAATGTTTGATTTGTCGTAATGAGCTATCATCTCAATGGTCTCAAATTAATTGGACCAAACTAATAAAAATGTAAAAATGACAAAACAATTTCCTTAGAAAATTTCAACTTAAAATTAATATTTTCTCATACTTAATTAAAGAGTAACTCTCTAAAAAAATATCACACTATAGGCCTTTGATACGAGTTTTTTTATGACTACTCTTTATTCGGTTTTTAAGTATATAATAATTTAACATGTATTCATGTTGTCTACCGACTTATAGCTAGTTTTACTTTAAACGTTTCTTTTAACGTAATCATAATTTAAAACGTTTTATTACGTTCTCAAAATATAAATCATAAACGTTGTAAAACTATGGGTAAAATATTATCTATAAAGGATTAGAGGAGCTTAAGGTAGATGACAAAGTGGTGGTTAGAGTTATGGCCTTCCATAACTTAATTCAAGTTGACCAATATTTGTTTTAGAATTTATTAATATGGAACTTGCAAAATAATTTAACAATGTTTACATATATTTTTTTAAATTGTATATACTCTCGATATTATTCATATTATCAATTTATTTCTGATATACAAGATTATAGATAGATGATATTAAAAGTCCCACCGCTTGGCTGAGCATTGTATAAGTCATATAACTCTGAGAATTGAGGAATAATTGGAGTACTTGGAATTTACCATATTTTTCTTAGCTATCACTATATTTCAGTTAATTATTTTTCAGTGGATATCTCGGGAAATATCTTTTCTACGTATGCATCGTCGTATTTTATGGGTATTAGCGCCAATCCTTTACATAGCGTAACTACTCGCAGCATATCTCGTGAAATATTTTATCTGTAACATCAAGTTTCGCACGAATCCTCATTCACATAGACTTTTCAGCCCGCTTGGTTGCTGTAAGAATCGTAATATATTTAATACGAGACAAGCTTAATAAGTTGTATTTTTCAGCCTTTTTGTGAAGCAGTCCAGCCAACAATACTTGTTTCCAGCTCGTTTCACTTGGGGCTTGTTATATTCACGGTGGATATGCTTTACTTCACCTAACTAAAGGAATATGTTAACCTTAGGGTACATCTTCATCATAAATTCAATAAACTCAACAATGTTTATTTTCTGGAATAATTTGCCTTGTTACATATTTTAATAAGATACATGGTATTAATTATAAATTATCTCAGCTTATATTATATGCATATTATTAGTGATTTTGTAAGATATTACTAGTTAGTCAAAAAAAGATTTATTATAAGTTATTTATTGCTCGGAAATTTATTAAAACTATTATATAGCATTTCTAATAGATTATATGAGATGCGAAAAAACTGGTCAGAATATGAGGCATTAAACGATGGTTTAAAAAATCTGTCATAAAATGTCCAATGCAACAGTGAATATCGAATTAAACTGTGGATAACGGCTCATGTTATTTTACCGAATGTGTTTGAACTTGCAAGTAAGTTACATCCTATTAAAATTTGGTTAACCCGTATATAATATAAAATTACAATGCAAATACAGATAAAAAGTTTCTTCAGAACGCCACCTCCATGTTGATAGTGGCTAAACAAAATTAAATAACCTAGAAATAGGCTACATAGTGAATTCCTTGTGCCCAAGCGGCGAAGTGTCTGTCCCATATTTCTAATCAAACTTACGAGTATATACATTCTATTAAAGCTGGAATTATCGCTTAATTTAAAATGGAAATTGATTGTATCATTTTATAATTCACGAAGTTGTTATCAAGATTATACACAAGAGATCACCAATGCCCTTTCTGCCTGAATCATCAGTGAGAAAACAATTCATGTTTTTTTATACCTATTAAGACTCAAAAAGAATAGTTTACTACCTAGGATAACTGTTTCAAAAGTAAAAGAAAAAAAAAGTAAAGAATGTCTTATTTTACCAGGTGAAGTTAGGGCTAAGAAGCCCTCTCTAACACTTAACCTGGGGACCAAGGGCTTTTAACGGCATAAAGGTGACTTCCTAACCACCACCAATGGCCGGGAAGGCGGGCTGCTTGCAAGGACAGGATCGATCAGCGGTCACCCATCCAAGCAGCAGCCACGGTCGACGTTGCTTGATCTGGTTATCTTGCGATAACCGCCGTACCAACCACACTACGCCATTGGCTTTAATTTTTGGTTTAATTTTGCACTGGGAAAACTATTTCAAAATCATCGGGCATGATAATGTGAACTGTTAACGAACAAACATACTCTGTACAGTACGATACGCAATATTTGTATCATTTCATAAAATGGTATCATATTATTATTATAAATATAAAAATACACATATTTTTTTGTTGTATTTTAAATTTACAGATAAGCATGTTTGCCTAAAAGAGGTCATAATCGTATGATTTTTCTTAAAAATTTCGCCGATAATCTAAATAAGTAACTTAGATAGCATGAAAGGATTATTAGATGTGTTTCCTAGACAGAGCATAGTAACCAAACTGTCCCTTGAGACACTTGATTGCTACAACTCTGCGGTTAGATATTACACTGTGAGATTAAACTGATCACCTGTGGGCAAACCTCCTCTTAGCATACACTCCCTAGAGAGAGTAACTATAGTTCTGTATTATTAAATGGAATTACATAGCTGAAGGTATTGTACTGACCTTATATTCAATATATTTTAGCAAATAACTACAAGCCAGTAACCATGTATTTACAGTTTTGAATTTTCGACCCAGTTATCATAAATAAAACTGAGTAAACCTTTAAAATTGCTTCATATCATTATCGTCGAACTAGAGTTTATAATACAAATTTCGTTTTTAATGACTTCATTTAAAGATACTTTGTAGGGTTTAACCATGTTGTTTTGAATATGTCAGATTCTTTAACATACCCTAGGTTTTTATATTTTTAATAGTAAAAGGAAAAACTAAAAATCTAAAATCATATTTTTGAATTCATTTATCGTCTTTCATTTATATAAGAAATTAGTAAACTTACAAACTATTAGTTATAATAATTGGCAACTTTTTAGACGTATACCCTTGTTCCCAATTTCATACAATATATAATTTTCTGTTTTAAAATATAAAACTAGATTAGATCTTTAATATATTTTATTGTTCATCATTAGTAAATATCTAAAGAATACTCTAAACACTTATTTGTTAGGAATTCGCTTCAGTATCGTTCTCGCTTCTGAGTTACTAACCCTTACAATTGTCTTTAGAATTAATTGATTATTAATCATCTTGCAAAATAACCTTAATACAGATATGAATTTACAGTACATAAAGCGTTTTATAAATCAGCTTTAACTATAAAATATTACATTAAAGATATACATGTAATAAAAAAACTTACAGATTAAAAATTCCATAAAATATAAAAAATCGGGCCAATTCATAAGTAAATAATAAAATACCATCTCCAATTTACGAATAAATATATAAAAAAATAATGGAAGTTTTTTGAAATTACATTACACAATATTAAGGATTGTTTCACATTTACTTGGTTCTACGTGATAGCATGCTCACAAGAGATATACCAATGTTTGAATCCCGGAGGAGAAAGTAATTTGTGTCATTCAATATTTATATTATATCTCCAATATACAATGCATGTTCACATTTGCGTTTACATATACCCCTCGTACTTTGAAATGTATTGAAGTTTTGTAGTTGCGTGGACCAGTTAAAATTATTTTACAATGATATATTTATAATTTCTTTACTCACATCAAATACACTGAGAAAACAGCCATTGACGTACATTATATTTTTCCAGGATAAAATATTAACTCATCATAATTTTTATTTTACTGTGGCATACTGCCTAAAAATATTTTGTAATCGTGCACGCAATAGTGCCTACATCAGATGTCTTTAATGAAATGGATTTGTTTATAATATTAAGGTTAAAAGAAAACATACGATATAAGCACAAATAAATTTAATGGATTTACATTTAAATTTTTACGGGATGAAATGTTTTTTATTTTTCATATTATTTTAGAGACTGAATAAGTGACACTTCATGCCAAGAACAAGACTGTGGCGTTTATTGTCGGAGGCGAACCTTAACTTTTAGCTTCATAAACAGAACTAACGCAAGGGAATCTGAAAAAATAGTGAAAGTTTTATTGTAAAAATCTTTAAAGCAACTTTATTTGTGAAATATTTTTCATCCGTCATTCTTACCCAGAATAAATGGGTGGGATATTCTCTAGTTTAAACATTCTTTATCTCTTTGTAAGAAGGTTATGTTTTTTTTAATGACTAATTTGAATATACAGTTTATACAATACATTAAAATATGTTCAAGACAATTTTATAGTACTTTATTATTTTGTAATTTAACACGTAATTCAAAGTTGTTAGTACAAGATTAGATTAGTATTAAATCCACCTTGTAGTATTGGTTTTTTCCTTATTTTTCAATATTGTAATTATCAGCGTCGTATAAATTAAGGTGAATCTTAATATTATACATGTTGATAATTATCGAAATCTAAGAGCGAACGTACAACTCAGCTAACGAGGATATTACAAGGGTTGGGAGTTTTAGCCACAAGCCTCTGTATGGATATTTGATTGTCCAGCTTTGCACGATTTCCAGAGTTTCTCAGATTGGCATTATTCTGCTAGTTTCACTCGCAGATTTACCCATTTATTATTGCGTGACTTAGTTAATAGCCAGTTAGGTCATATTAAAAACCTAGGATATGAAATATTCAGTAAAACATACGCTCAAGGAAGGAAACGTTTCAGTAACAAGTTCATTTGTCATAAGCTTTACGCAGCAAATTTCCTAGAAGAAGTTGACTCTCAGGGATTTTGGCTTTTGATTTAATAGCACGATTATAGACTGACCTCTTTTTTTGTATAGTAAGTAACCACTGTACAATTTGTTGCTGATTATTGATAAATAAATTCAACCAACTTTAAAATCCCTTTATTTCCATGTTTTTTCATTTTTGTTTAATAATGAAGAGTAACAATAAAGCTGGATTTTAGAGCAGTTCAAGGTTTTATAAATTACTGAAAAACTCTGGCAGGTTTTGGTATTAGGAATAATCAAGGCTTTTGAATTATGGCAACTTCCGGGCTTTGCCAGCTTTCGGAAACTTTTAACTCCCTTTAGGAACTCAAGTCCTCAGGCAAGTCCCGGCCTCAGGCAGCAGCCGGCCTCTGGCGTGTCCAGGCTTGTAGAAGAACCCAGCCTCTAGTAGCTTACTACCTAGGTAATTTCCTGGCTTTTCGGAGTTCAAGCCATCTATATGCTCTTCATACTAGCCTCGGGATAACCTCGGTTTGGTAGCTTCTGAAACTGTGGCAGTTACTGGCTTTCTTATACCTGACATACTGCGCTTAGAACCGCTTACCCTCAAGTACATCTAAACTTCCAGGTAACACTGGTAAATCTTAGCATCAAGTAAGTCTCGGCTTTAGAAGCTATCGGCCTCTTCTCGTCCCCATACGAAATATATGACAGTTGGCGAAGTCACATAAAGCAATGTGTAAAACAGTGTTCCAGATTGTTGTATATCGATTGTTCAAATATCAGTAGTAGTGTGATAGAGTTACGAAAAGTAGTAATATTTAACTTTTATCATAGATGACAGATACAAGGAAGAATAGAAAATAATGTTCGTTTTTCGGCAAGATTACCTAATTATCAAAATTTTAATTTATACACGTAAGGAGCACATACAAATATTTTGCTTGGTGAAGAAAATAAAACTGAGGAACCGTGGAAAAAATAGAATTTTACAAACAGTTTAATCAGTAACAAAAGATTTATACAGCAAGGGATTGCAGTAATCGCGTAACCATAGCAAATGCAATCATAAAGTAACACACCAGTCGGTAAATGCTACTTTTTTATACCGGAAAATTGTTAAGAGGACATCGCGTCTTTGTTTCATTAATATAGGGTAAGATATTAATTAGGTTTATCGTTATTGATATAAATTTGAACCAAATAATTAGAATGATATATAACAATAAGGGATTGAAAATAAGGAGTGTTAATTGCACATTTTCAGGTTTACGGATTCTCCTACATTAATTGAAGAACGAATATCTGGAGTGTCAACAATGAATACAAGGTGGGTGGCTCCCAAACTAAACACATATTTTCTTTTAGTAAATAGAACTAATATTAATAATGAATCTGTAGATAGGACGGCATGACATTTTCTTGTTTGAAATGTATTTGAGCACACAATTTTGTCGATAGTAAGATACGGCTGGATTTTCCCTTAAAGAAAAAAAAACAAAGATAATAAAAATTTGATTATAAGTACTGGAATTAGAGAATTTTGGCCCGGAGTAGGGTTTTTAAATTTGTTTATGTATATTTGCTTTTATACGGAACAAAACAAAGCGAAAACAACCATGACAATGGTAATAAATTATACCGAAATAAAATTAAAAATACTAATTTTGGATATATTTTGAGGAAACTTCACCTACGAGGTTTATTTACATATTTAATTTCATACACTTTCCCGATCGGGGCTACAAATTACAATCACTCTAGCACCGGAAACATATAGGGACTGAAATTAAACTACCTGAATTGAATATTTTTTTTACTTTATTTTGCTTTAAGTCATACGTTTGTCTACGTAGTAAACTGGCTTACATTTGCATTTTTTTCTAAATAATTATAAAATATAATCAGCATGGAGAATTACTAGGAGTTCCAGGCCAGTTTTTTATTTTGAGATTTTCAACGTTCAAAATATCGCATTGTATTTTCTATGATAACAAACGCATATGAACAACATCTTTCTTCTGATTTTTCAGACAGTGTTATAGATTAGGCTAGTTTAGGTAAATAAACTACTATTTTATAGCTCTTAAGGGATTCAATAAAACTAGCAGTAATAAACGCTGAGATATAATGACTGACAATGAATATTTACCGCTCATGAAAATTAGCTCGTTAACTGAAGTTAGGTTTATGTTGTTTGGAAACAATTGGGATGTACATTAGGGTTACAATACCGTTGTATGTTATTGTGCCAGTTTGGTCATCTGGCACATTGTTACTGCCACCGCGGTGGTTTACTTAAACAAGTATTGGGTTTAAAGCAATAGGATAGGATCACAGATAGAATGATATTTTTAATGCCTACTTGAATTTTTACTATTTGTATTGTTGGTAAATCTTTTGATTTGCAGCCACTTTTAATCCAATCATATATCTCCTTTTTATATTTACATTAATAGTTACTAATAAGTTTATTAATTACGTATGCCCACAAGGGTAGCTTAAACTTAACATAAAGATCTACACTAATATTATAGTACTAAAAACTGTACACAGATAATCTGGTCAAGAGCTCTCTTTGACGAGTAAAATTTTGTATTCAGAAATAATTACGTTAGCTTCTTAGTACAGCTTGTATTTACACGCGTGTTCTTTTATATGAAGACTTAAGGTTTTAAATGTACTATTTACCTTTTTATGCTTTTGTAGCAAAGTATCATATTAGAAGGACCTTTTTAGAGGTGATTTCAGATAACTCCATAACATAAAAAATATGAATTCAGTAATAAACATTATTTATGCAAATATTTATACCAGTAAGTGCGTAATGACGTTTTCTTTCAAACGAAACAATTTTTGTGTGGAAAACTGTTACCTTATAATAGAGATCTGAAAAATCATTTTGATGAGTGCGATAACCTCACGATTTGTTATAATTATTTTAGTAGAAGTATCTAGTAAAAGCGCAAAATTTTGAACATATACATATATTTGACAGTGTTACTATGGTAAGTTACTATGTAATAACAACTGAATACATTATAGAAATTTCAATTTCGTTACCAGTATAATAAAATATGTTCCAAAATAATCTCTTTTACAGCTCTAACCAGGAAATCTTTAATTTCCAGAAATAATTATCTGAAGATTCTACAAGAATTAACCTAACGAAATAGATTCAGTATGTGGTTATTATAATTTTGTTTATTAGAGTCCGCACAACACTCCCCTCTTGAAATATAATAAAAAATGATTCTAAACATGGAAACTGTACATTGAAAGCGTGAAATATTGTCAGTTCTCTCTCTGAGATTACGACAAAATTATTTTTTTTCTATTAGTGCCTGGATAATCACTGTCAAAATAAAAAAAAACTGCAGCATTGTGACTCATTTTTCAGTTTTTAAGTAGTATTATCCGATTAAAGTGTAAAAGCTTTATAATTTAGCTATACCTTTTTAATCAGATTATTGCATGGCACAACATATTACAATTTTCCATCCATATCGTTTGTACGTAACTTACATTTATACACTTAAATATTGCTTCTTATTTTACCTTCATATTATAAAAAAAAGTTATATTGTACCATTAGAGGAAGTAAAACCAGATAATTATTTAAAATTTTTATGTTTTAAAAATTTCAAAAACATAAATATATAAATTTAGTTTTATTAGTCTACATGAAGATAAATGAAAACAAACAATACAAATTTAATCAAAATCAATTTTCAGGCATTGATGGTATATCGAACCATAAAAATATGACTACTTTTACAACAAAAGTCATTACTTTAAAAAAAAAAAACTCATAAGAAACTATAGGTTTCTAAACATATAAACAGGAATAATTGCTACCTCAAGTATCTTGTATGATACTGCATTCATACGTATAAATGTTTTACAGGCTTTTCATTCTGCTACCTATAATAAAGATCCTTTGTAAAGGATTATTTCCTATGTTTATACATAATACAAACTGTTACGGCATGCAACTTTTCCTGTTGTAATATTGTTGCTTTTATAATATGTATAGTATCTTTCTTGATTTACTAATATTCGAAAAGAAATGGTATTTGCAAAAGCTTAAGACAAATTAATTCTGTGGTAACATTTAAATATTTTAACTAGTCATATCTTTAATTATAAAACAATTGTTCTTTGTCTATTTCTTAAAAGAAACTATATTAAAATATCGATTTTTTTTATTTGATGAAATACATAAAAGTGGATATCATTGGATTTCTTTCTTACTCTGTTTAAAATTTTCACTCCTTTTACTAGTTAGAATGGATAGTTCTAATCCTAATTTATATATACAGTTGATTTAGAACTGTATATCACTTATGAGGCTTGTAAAATCGAGGAAGCCCTTTTTATATACTACACTCTTTAAAATATTTAAATCACATACAAACGATAAACAGCCTTGTAATTGGTTGTGTATCGAAAAATGTTCTCAGATTACTGAAATTAACATTTTGTGTTTAATACTTCGAAATAACAAACAATATAAATTTAAATTTCAATACAATTATAGAAAATTAAGATTTTCGTAACTGCATTATTGAAATATTGCACTTGATTTACAGCAGTTTTCATCCTTAGGTACTTTAAGGATGATATAAATCACATCAAAAATAATTTGACTGTGAACTTGGGTCATGAAGTTAGACTTTACTTGCAACTTGTAATTCTTGTTAAATTTCTTATGTTAGAACTTATATTCTTAATGATATAACCGACAGTATTTGTACAAAATGTGCATCTAAATTTAAATGTTTTCTTGTGGTTTAGTATAACGTGTCTTACTGAAAATATATTAAAAATTCTATATTTTCTCAATAAAACACAAACTCATAGTATAAGAGTTAACCTATCATCGTTTTGTGTGTTTTATGATATTTCTGGTATAAAAATCTGCAATAGATTTTTTTATGTGTTGTTTTTGTAAAACATACATATATTACAGAAATTTTTAGTTATATTTTTTCTTTACTAATTTGTTACTACCTATGAGTACGGCATACCACGTATCTCGTAACAGGAGTACTAAGGATAGAGTAAGGACACACGGACCATCACCGATCTCAAGCTTAGCCTATGTAAAGTAAAAGTCTTGCACAAAGTTCCAGCTCAGTTCGCTTTCTGTATATATATATATATATATATATACATGAACAGAGGGTTTTTGTGTCACCCCTCTTTTGATATAAACTATTACATTAATCCTCAGCTAAATCACTTGCTGCACTCTCAACCATGTTCTTGCGTATGACGGCTTCAGGCAAAATTAAAATTTGTTCATACATTTATTTCTACGATATTCATTCCCTAAGCTGCCCTAAATCAGAAAATCGCATTTGACTGAAATACAGCACAGAGATTTCTGACTGAGTAGATGGGGTGTGTCGTGTTGTTTTATGATATATCGTCTACACCTAATATTATTAGGCCATATAAAATATAATAAAAATTATAGTATAAATAAATCACATTTATAAACAGGCAAACACTAATTTAAGGCTACCAAATATAACAATAATTTATTTAAGTGACATAAATAGTACTCATATACAAGTATATTTGATATTTGGAGTTTGAATTCAAAATCATAATGCATTGCTGTTTAGTTAAATATATACTATTGTATGTACTATTAGTGAAATATATGGACCCCAACCTCGTCCAATAAACAATTAAAGTGATTGTATGAAACACACTAATTCATCGTCTCGGAGATATTTTTATGAGAGAATATATAAAATTTTAAAACTATATTGAAATATCGCATATGTTAAAATGTATTTACTTTAAAGAAATGTATATTTATAAATCAATTCAATTAAAAAAATATTTTACAGTACGCCAATGCTTGACACTAAAACGAACTGATATATATATATATATATATATATATATATATAACAATAAATACAGTCATATCATGCTTTCGTATCTGTTAAAACAAATTGTAGCATGTTGTATTGACTTTATGATACCTATTAAAATCGTATTCTACAATAAATTAATGTGTACATAATGTTTTTAATTGTAGCCTACAGATGTATAACGACTTTTAAACACTATACTGCGTGAAAGGTTTATGTGGCATATTATAAACGTTTTGTGATTAATGAGAGTTTTGTTTATCACAATATTGGGTGATAGCTAAAAATATACTAATTAAATATATATAAATTTCATATATTATTATTTAATATATTGAGGAAGCCAAAGTAGTTAAAATACAATCCGGAGTAAACTATTCCGTAGTAGTGGTTGTATATATGCATAATGATGTCGGAACTGTGCTCCAGATCAGGAGGTGAGGTTAACCAAAATTAATCGCACGCCGTCACTATATCACTATATTAGATAATTAATTAAGGTATAAGAGAGAGCATGGGCTGTTGTGAATGCAAATATCTGTTCAGAACACTTAAAACTATATATTACTATTGCAGTGTTACACATTTATCAAAACTATTTAAGAACCGACATTTATACCAGTAAAAATATATATTTATATTTTTATAGGTTTTTAAAAGACACTGAAATGTGTTTAGAAGATAATAAAAATAGTTACTTTCAGATTCAAATTCAAATATAACATTTTCTAAGGTTTCAACGATGATTCACGGTTTTTTGCTTGTTAAGTTAAACCAGTTATTTTATGTGCTGTGATAAAATAGCTATTTATTTGTGTAGGCTACGATAAGCGGACCCGGTTTTTAATATCGAAATTGGCAAACGATATTACTTAATCACAACCATCGATATAATCAATCGATACTGATTAATTATTTTGCACAATTAACTTCAAAAACCTATATCAACAGCTGTAAACACTTTCAAATAATACACGTACGGTAATATTTAAATTTTACATATAAGTAACATTTATTATTAAAAATGGCAGTCAATTTTAGAAAAATACACGACATTGCTTTGAAAGATGATGACAAGTTTTATTGGCTTCAACATTTTGGACTTATACTGAAAAGCCCATTATGTGAAATTTGTGGGAAAGAAACAACTGTAACTGTGAGAGGAGCAAATATGGTCGTCTTCAGTTTTAATAATTTTGGTTATAATAATTTTTTCGATTACTGTAAATATTAAAATTCATATTTAAAATTTTAAAACTTATGATTCATATTGAGGACCATGATACTTTTATATCGATTGATAGTCTAGGATTTGGGATGCGAATATTAGGTATCGATGATTACATTCTTCGATATAAAAAAAACCGGGTCCGCTTATCGTACCCTACCTATTTATTTTTCTACAAAACCTTTTTTAATTTCATAAAATGGATAGGGTAAAAATGTATAAAAATTATTTTTGCTCTTTAACTATATTAAAATAATGACAAATTAAAATTTACTCCCCCCCCCCCTTTTAAGGATCATACAAACATCATTTCATGGATATTCATAGTTGTCAGTCTTATGTAGCCGGTCTTACGGCTTTATCTAATACAATAATACTATATAAGTCTGTAGCCTATATAGTATATAGTTTTTTTTTTTTTTTTTTTTTTTTTTTTTTTTTTTTTTTTTTTTTTTTTTTTTTTTTTTTTTTTTTTTTTTTTTTTTTAGAGCCAGGAAAATGCTTTGCGCACACAGGTGGCTAGCCTGTAGTGTGGGACTCCTACTTACGTAGAATACCCATTAAAAACCTTCTCTAATCGTAGGATTCTAGCTTGGAAACAACTTTTCGCTCTAAACTTTAGGCTAGGCCTAATTTTGGCTTACGCCCAGAGGGCTCGCACCTTTCTAGCGTTCGGATCTTGTATCTGTCCCGCGTTCCGGTCCAGATCACTCTTTTTGGCGCGGAACATTTTTGAAATATGTCATTCAATAAATCATTACGTAAAGTGGGTATTTTAAATAATATTCTATGTGATTTAGAAACATAATATCATACTAGTGGAACTGTGAGTGCGGATCATTTTAGCACTGTAGCTTGTCGAAACAGATCTATCAAATTTAATTAAGTCCAAAACCACATACTATTCCAAATTTATTCTTTAATACTTTTACATTTATACTAAAAATACTAATTTAATCTAAAAATAAAAATTGGTTTGTTTAAATTTTAATGGATATTGTATCCATTACCAACAAAAAATGGCGTCGATTTCAATTAATATTAAAACTCCAACATAACTAAAATTTTTTTAGATTTTTACTACATTTATAATTATATTGTAATATTAGATCTTAATCTTAAATTATCATATAATTTTATCTTTTCTTCTTTGCCCTTCCATGCTTCAAACAATATTTACAATATAAATACTATGATATGCATGTGCATTCTACTGACAAAAGGAAATAAATACAAATTTATACTAATAGTGGCTCAAATTAAATGGAAGCTCCCGTTCAATAAATATACAACCTATGATCATTTACAGTTTGCAATAATGTCCTGATGGACTAAATAAATAATAGACGAATAGGATACTGCTGATTTGCGGACGTCAGAATAGATTTTATGCTAGTCTAGAACCTTTGTAAATATTAAACAATGTTGACCATACCCTCCAAAATCTCAATTAATTATTAGAAGTACGAATTAAGTATCATTTTATAAATTATTTGCGTCGCGTTCAATTAAATTTACTGGATAATATTATTTTTATGTACTTTCATCTATGGTTGAAACCCCCAAGTTTCGTCTGAACCTCAATTATATTATTAGTTAATTTGTAGACGGAATTCAAAGAAATAAATCTGTTTTGTATAGAATATATAAAACTTAAACAGTAAAATTATTAACTATATATTATAGCTTCGAATAAAGTTGGTTTATCTAAGTAAAATAGTAAATTTTGTATAGTGAAAAATATTATAAGTATATATATATATATATATATATATTATATATATATATATATATATATATATATATATATATTTGGTTGATATATCTGAAAATGTTCAGAGAAATATTTAGAAGTGAACTACAATTACAAAAAGTTCTTTAAAATTTGATAAGGAAAAACAAAGGAAATGTTTTGGCTTTTGTAATTTAATTAATCAAGCAGGTAACGCAGCAACGACAGCGTGGAATTCATTTAATTTAACTACATATCCCGATTGTCTTTGATACTGCATATCTCACATCATAGTAAACACTTACTATAGCTTTCTAACTGTAGTAAATACACGTGGTGAATATTTTATACTTTTAATGCTTATGGCCTCCAATATTATTGTCAGGAGGAATTATTATCTTATGATTAAAAGTTATTATTTTTCAGTGAAAAAATAAATTTTTTCTTAGCCCTTTCTACCACATGTATATATTTTGAGAGACATGTATCTATGAGGGGTTTTGGATTCTAAGAATAAATTGAAGGAAATTAAGCTTAAGCTTCAGTTGCCTGAAAAGAAGTATCACTTTAAAGTATAAGGCTTCCGGAATAGGGAAACAAGGAAAACACTAATGAGTATAATTTGAAAGTGTTAGGATATACCTACTGCAAACTTTTCTGAACACTGTATTGAGTATTTTGTTTCGAGATCATTATCATGGTAGCCAAAGTGGTAAGAAACTAAGTCATAAAAATGAAATCCTTCCTTTGCTTACATTTATTGTACCTAATATTTCATTTCAAATGGTTTAATTAAAGGATGTAATTAATGTAAAATTCAAATTAGTTTTAACTAAAACTATGGAAAACAGCCATATTGAACGTAGGTTTAACATCATTAGTACATAAATTTTATATTTAAAGAAAATGCATTGTAAAATCTTGTTTCGGAGTATCATCGGAAAATAATTGTATCGTGATTTTGAGTGTGATATTAATTATGAATTCAGAAATGTTGAAATTCGGAACTTGTATATTTTTTATTACATCAATAGAACTTATTAAATTATTGCCATTAAACTGTAATGATTTCTGATGTCACACACATTGAAGCTATAACTAATAGTAAAAGAAGTTAGAAACAAGCATTAAAGTTATTGACATATTATTTTTTGAATTTAACATTGGAGGCAAAACAGATCTCATTTTATAACTGAAAAAGAAATTTAATTGAGCAAACATCAATACTAAATATTTTCAGGAATAACGTTGAACAAAATTACGTGACGATAACGTTGCTAAAATGTATTACTACTCTTTTCGTTACTTTAATATCATGACCAGTTAAAGATACTGAGATTGAAGCAGACAGTTAGTAAGGTTTTTTTGGCTACCTGAATGTTTGGTACAGTCTGTACTGCTATGAATAGCTTTAAGCCTAGCAGAAAAGTATAATTAAAATTTATTATATAATTAAAAGTGGATTTTGCGGTGATGGTATTTATTAATTATATATTCTGAGTCTCAATACACCCTTATCTACATCTATCTGCGGTAATTACGGCAAGTAATTAATTATCTCATTAAGGTTACAGAAAGGGATAGCCTATACACTTGGTATAGAATTCTTAATGTGATAAACATTCTTTAGTAAACTGCTGGCTACATGAACTGGAACTGAAACAAGTAAGAACATAAATGAGAGTGGCAAGGTGCAGTAAGACGAAAGCTGATATACAATAACAATCCCTCTTTTGTTCGTCTGACTTCTGTCGTAGATGATTCATGTGAATATCCCACTTCAACAGTGATAAATTATTCTACATTATAGACAGAAAATTAGCCTTGTAATATAATTCTACGATCATGCTTGTCTCAGAAAACTCCATTCTTATTAATTATAAGAAGGCGTGATACTGAGGGTTATCAAATCTTCTCTGGTACACTCAGACCTTATGTCAGTGAATAGTGCTCGATGAGTATACATAGAAGTTACTTTAAATTAGTACTTTTAAGATAAATCCAACATTTAATATTTGATTATTATTATTATCATACACCGTTTAGCGACATCCAAACAAATCATCATAGGAACACTATTACAACATGAAGGATAATTGCTCATATGTGAACTTAACTTTTACAGATCAACGTTAATGCATTATTTTACTATCTTGTATATAAAAATTAGTTTAAACAGCTACTAATGCAAATGCGTTTTTACTCGCACTAAAAAGTGTTAAAGAAATTAAGAAATGTTCAATTCTAAGACTCGCAATGTATCATTACTTAGTGGTCGGCATATTATTTTCCTCTCTTATATACCTTTTTATAAATTCTACTAAACCTTTTATTATCAAGCTTATCTTTCATAAATATTAAAAAATTATATGAAAATTAAAGTAAATCGGGGCCTTCACCTTGTTTGAGGTAATTAAAATCTTTCATTGTCATGTTCTGAACAGTACATTGTTATAGAGGCTAAACAACTGAGCACTGGGCGGGCCTCAAAAGATTTTCAAACATAGTTTAAATGAAGAGTGTATGTTTTTACACTAGGATAGGAGCGTTCATAAAACCACTCCTCCACGAACAACTCCATTTCTGTAAACATTGCTCACTGGCAATATTACACTGTAATTGCTGTGTGCTAACTGGCCTAATGCGTACGTTTATTTATTCAGGGTGTTCACTTCTTTAAACGTCCTTGCCTTTGACTTTTGATATGATTTTTTATTTTAGATGGGTACGAGATTTTTTCTCAAAATTTATGAATTTATAACAATATAAAAATGGCTTTTGAAGGTATTTGCTAATTACAAATGATAGTATAAAAAATAACTAAGTATATAAATAACACATAATATCGATCTGCTTTTTATTTTCCAATAACCAGTGTATATCATTTACATAATTTACGTGTGTATTATTCATCTATTTGAGGAAGAACAAAACACAAACCAATAGCAATTTATTTTGCAGAATATAGTTTGTTGTTTTCCATAGAGACGTAAAAGCATCAAGCAAGTCTAGTTTGATCAAACAGGCAGCATCAAAGCGAGTACCTACCATGAATCCAGCGAAAAGAACTCAATAACTGAAAATCTGTTCATCTGTTATAAAATTTGTAATTTTATTTAAAATAATTTTGACAATCATAATAATTTTTGGGTGAAACCAATCCTTAAAAATTTTTAACATTCTTCACTTTTTGTAAAAATTATTTCAATACCTGGAATATATTTTACGAAAAATAATTTATATTAAAATTTAGATCTATACACTCAAGACTATTCGTAGTATATTCTTAAAAAAACCGTGTATTTTCTCTGACTTAAATTTGCTGCTTCAAACGATTATGCTAAAACTGCTGAATACCAACGTTTAATATTCCAGTCAACTGCATTTTAACATTTAATTGACGTATCAATAAAACGGAGAGATAAATTGTGGGGAAAGATTTGGTCCTGATGCTTCACTCTTCAGGTACCAAACAGTGTAACATACATGAACTTTTCATTTAATTACCTGGTTTTTGTTTAATTTAGAATCACGTTGTATAGCAATAAAAATTATGTTTAGTAAGGAGAACTTACTTTTTCATAATATAGCTAAAATAGTTTTTTCTTTTACGAAACATATCTCCGTACTTCCGCAATAAAGATTCTATCTGTTAAACACCTTTCGGCATTATTTCGCTTATGAACACGATCTTACAGTACTAAGGTTGTATGCGCCTCAGATAACTGTTTGTAAGGCAAAACCTGCTGCAATGCGCAATCTGCAGTGGTTAATTGAGATATAATCAGAATGATTGTAAGAGGTTTCTACTACATTTACCTGTTGAAAAAAAGTATTTATAGTTACACACTTTTGTAACACAGGTTATGTATTGTCAGAAGAATTATACTCAAATGGCTTTGTGGTAGCTTATGTATTAAAAAGTATTTAGACTACCTTCTATGAAATCTTCTTGGATGTGGTTTACACAATTTTTTTTAAGATATCATGAATTATTATGTTATGTATACTTATCACTGATGTAAACGGTTTTCAGCAATTTAAAGGTCAAAGAGCTTCCTCAAATTTATCTTACATTTTTGTGAGTATTTTTGTCATCTTCTAAGACAGATAAGACAATTATATTAGACATTTTAAATGAAAGAGGTAGTAGTGCAATAACTGTCTTTATACTCCAATTCGTGCAAACTATTTTGTTAGGGTTAAAAAAAGAACTAGCTTGAAAATCACGTGATGACGAGATAAATTTTAATTTTGCACGAGTCAGATAGCATGATTATATCAAAATGTATACTTAAGACCTAAATTCATAACCTTATATTTAACCACTAGAATTAATATGTGAATGAAGCCTCAGATTTGCAGGTATACATTCTTTTCGTGTTGAAATTACCTAAATTCAGGGTTTTTAAAGTATTAAAATGTATTTCTACAACAAAACAATGCAGTGCAACGTTTGTTTGTTGCTAGTGGTTACGCTAACAAAATAGTTTGCACGACTTGGAGTATAAAGTTATTTCACTACTACCACTTTCATTTAAAATGTCTAATATGGTTGTCTTATCTGTCTTAGAAGATGACAAAATACGCACAAGAATCTGAGGTAAATGTCAGGAAGCTCTGTGAGACACACACACACACACACACACACACACACACACACACACACACACACACATATATATATATATATATATATATATATATATATATATAATTTCAATAAACATTGAATCACAAAAAGTACTTGCTCCGCCGGGAGTCGAACCCGGATCTCTCACTTGCCGGGTGAATGTGCTACCATTACAACACAGAGCGCTTACTTTTTTCCGATTCAATAATTTTGTATTTGGCCGTATCTATCACATATGCGTTGAAATAAGCAAACTATCATATTATCGGAAGACCAAATACCTGTCAAACGACTTTTATTGACATTATATATAATATATATATATATATATATATATATATATATATATATATATATATATATATATATGTATATGAATGCTTTAATACCATACGCTGTGACATCTCGGTGTTACCGCCCCAAAGCTTCAACAAATAAATTAATTTAAACTAATATTAAACTGAGAATTCTGCGAAAATTTACATAACATTAATTTAGTGACTACTCCTAATCACTATTTAGAATGGAAGTCAAGACCTCCACAAGGTGTAATAATGCCACCGTACACATTAAGTGCCATCCGGAATAATATAGCGAGATATAGGCGCTGAGCCGACTTCAGAGGAAGGGGACAGGGAATTTTCCACAGCCTGCAGGTGCATTAAACTAAAGCTAACGACCTGGTGTTGCCGCAGACCACGTGTAAGGAATCCGCTGACATCAGCGAAGAGCTGTGTTCAACGCAGGCCTCGAGCCGTCCAAAGTACCATGTAGTTTTGTTAATTACTGGGTGAATCGTTGGCGGCAGCACCTGATGGACAACCACCAGGGAAGAACTGGCGCTCTGATTGGTCGGGGGCCAAGAGAGAAGGGAAGGGGCATCACTGGAGGCGATCTTAGAGCAGGGAGTCGTTAAATTGGTTCGGGATGCGGTAGATCATAATTCGGCTCCTCTCTCTACAATTCTCTAATTCTATTGTTCTAGAGCCAAATTCTAAATTTTCAAATCATGTGTTAATTTTTAATTCAAATTAGTTTGTCTCCCACTGGGCAAACTACAGGTCGGCGGCAGACCACATCTGGTGTCAGGTGTGGGGTTGGTACAGACTGCAAGAACGTCACCAACATGCGAGGTAAGTGATTAAATTAAAAAACGCAGCATTAGTCTCTAAACTTTTAAACTTTTTAAACTTCATTTCACTTTAATAGACTGCAACGTAATTTTACAAACATTTCTTTGTATCCCGTACAGTAAAGATTTAATTTTCAATTTATTAGAGAGTTTTGGAATAATTAGAATAATTGTAATAGAAAATTACTGGCGGCCATTAACCACGTTAGAAGTTCTGACCCCCCCCCCTCTCCGCATTGTTAGAGTAAAGTGCGCGTCATAATGGCGTGATTTGTGAATGAAACATTACGGAATAGGTAGTGTAAAATTATTTACTATAAGAGTTTTGTTAGAGAGAGAGAGGAAAAATTATGATCTACCGTATATTAACTTATAATTATTGCTGGAGACCGGGGGAGTATTAATTTGTGAGTTACATTATTTTAATTTTCAACTGTAATAGCTAATAACAGAATTAGACTACGCATCGAGATGGCCGTGGTTGTTGAGCGAAAGTGACGCTCGAGGTGGCTGTGTAACTGCGCATGAGATACGTTTCATTGTTGACTCTGTAAAAATACGGTCAGCGACGGAACTACTTATAGATAGAAGGGGGCTACCGATCTTAAGCTATACATTGTAATGTGATGGTGACCGATAGCGAAACAGTTGTTTGAAAATATAAAATCATTAAGGAATAAGCGTTTATATAATATATTGATACAATAACCTAATCATTAGAGGCTTCTTTAAAACTAACCTAGTCTTATTTGCATGTGGAATTGACGACATAACTAAATTAAGTAGGAGGCCTATGAGTGAGTTGGATAACGCCTGGGCGTTAGTGGAAGTAAGCCATTGATTGGAATCAATTGAAAAAAAAAATAAGAACTATAGATTGATCTTATATTGTGAAAACTTGATTAAATTGATTTAAAATTAATGTAATTTAATATTGCAAGTAAATATTGAAAAAAAAAGAAATAGTAAGTAGCTAAAAGGTCAGTTTCACCGGCTTACTTCTGCTATCAGGTCAAAGGGCCCAATTAACTCCGATCTCCTTAGGAATTAAGTACCATAATTAATGAATTGTATCTGGTTTGACTTGTAAACTTTTGTAAGAAGATAAATCCTAGTATAACAACGAAAATTGATTGGACTTAGAATAATTCAACGTAGACGCACCTAGTATGCGGGGAAGAATAGTGCAATTCCAACTTTCGGAAATAATCGTGTTTTTGGGCTAAGGACTTAGCCGAATTTTCAGAAAAGTGGGAATTTCCTTAAATCTTTAACATACGGCTTGTGATCTTTTGAGATTTAAATATGTGGATTTAATTAGACTCTTGCCGCGATGGGACTTTGGGAATGCGCGCTGGGAATCTTAACAGCATCCTAGTAAACTTTTAATTGGACTTTAAAATTTTTTTTTTTCATTTTTAATTATTTTCTCTTAAAACCCGACAACGTACGGACTTTGTTGTGTGAGCCCCCGACGGACGCAGTAATAATTAATTGGGATTTATAAATTCATTTTCTTTATTATTTTATTGATGGGGGACTTAGGGAATATACCTCGTTTTGTAATTTGAAAGAAATAATTACATTGATTAGCCTGTTCGGTAGATGTTTTGTTCTTTTTTCGCTTCGGAATCTAGTATCGGCCATCAACATGAATCCCTACTTTTTGATATAAAAGAAGAAAATCAATACGAATTGAAAATCCGCGGTCAACTTACTACCGGTAGTGCAGAGGACTTACGGAAACGGTTTGACTAAATGTGTCAAAGCCAACATGCCCGTTGACCCGGCTGTTTTGGCATCTCTGGACGTGGAAGAGGAGTTAGAGGCCTGCGAGGCCAAGCTGAATCGATGATCCACCTCCATCGACGAGTACGAGGGAGACTATACTGATACGGAAGGCCAGCGGCTTCAGGCCCGTTTATGGCATAACTACCTCAGGATTCAACGTATCCCAGTAGCAACCGAGGCGGATGAGGAACGCCAGCGAAACTTATTTAAACGAGACGAAACGCTTTTGTGATGCCGCTACCGAGCAAAAGGGCGCGGTGGAAGATAGTGAGTGAGGAATGATGGGAAATTGATGGATAGTGAGCCGGCAGTTGACCAAATGCACCCGCCTCGTGTTAACCGCGCCCGTGGCGGCGAGTCGAGCCAATGTGGAAAACTCAGCACCAAGCCCCCGCTATACCACCGACGCCACACGACTCGTATCAACGCACCCGAGCCGTGCCTGTCTATAAAATGGGGGTTGATGTTTGACGGAAGATCACAAAGCGTGGGGGCATTCCTACAACGCGTTTGAAGAACTCCGAAGAGCTAGGGGCGTGACTCCTACCGAACTTTTTGAGTCCGCTGTGGATTTGTTCTCAGGATCAGCCCTAGTGTGGTATCGATCCACAATAGGCCGGATAAATACCTGGGAAGAGTTGTGTCAGGACTTAGAAGTAGTCTTCCAGCCGCCCAACCATGACATCCGGTTGCAGCGGGAGATTTTTAATCGCATGCAAGGGGAGACCGAGTCAATCGATCTCTTCATTGCGGCGATGGAAGGGTTGTACGGGCGACTGGCCACCGATGTGCCCGAAGAAACCAGGCTGCGGCAAATGTATCACAATCTAAATTCCCAACTACAAGATAGATGTTACATCAATCGAGCAGCTACGGAAAACTAGGTCGAAAGGCAGAAGCGGGACTTTACCGGTCAGTAGAACAGCGCAATGTGCACAGGGACCACGACGTGATGGGGCTGGACCTAGCTTACACACCTGTAAGGCGTAGGCCAACGAGCGACGCTGCACACCCTCAATCAGATAGAAAAATATTCCAAACAAACTCGGGAGGCTGACGTAACTTGTTACAACTGTCACGAAAAAGGACATATGTCGAGAGAATGTAAAAATAGGAAAAGGCCGCCCCTTGATAGGTTAGCATGCTGGCGCTGTAATAAAGTAGGCCACATACAGCGAGATTGTCATGTTAGGCCTGAACGCAAAACGGCCCTCGTTCGGGAAACGAGGCCGGGGTAAGTGGGAGCGCCGCCATGACCACCCCGCAAGTAAAGGATGCTGTCAACCGACAGCTTCCGAAGGCGAGATTAGTGATCAGGTACAACACAAAAAAAAATGTTACCGCCCAAAAGGATATAAGAGTAGTGCCTGTAGTTCGTGAACTTGTTGACGAGTTAGTGGCAATTGGTCGGATTGAAAATGCGGAGGGTAAAGTTTTAATCGATACAGGAGTGCAGGTGTCCTTATTGAAGCAAGGAGCCTCCTCCGCCGACCTTTTAAAAACAGATGTAGTATTAAGAGGAATCTCTGGGAAGGTACTAAAACATATAGTCGCCAGCGAGTAGCCTTGAACCTAAAACCGGGAGTTCAAGTACCAGGAGATTTTGTAGTGGGAAATCTGCCAAAAGGCTATTTAGCGGTGCTGGGCTGTGATATGTTAGGTCAAG
This sequence comes from Homalodisca vitripennis, assembly GCF_021130785.1. Classification (NCBI taxonomy): domain Eukaryota; kingdom Metazoa; phylum Arthropoda; class Insecta; order Hemiptera; family Cicadellidae; genus Homalodisca; species Homalodisca vitripennis. The sequence continues at coordinate 24,795 of NW_025784242.1, forward strand.
GGAACGGAGAGATTAGTATAGAACGCGGCGTGCTCAGGTTATCGGGAAAAGACATTTGGCTGAACCGCATAAGAAAAGGGGAAACCGTGCCGGACCCCAACCGCAGTGCTTCCGGAAGCGAGCAGCCGAAGCCACAGGCGTTATGTGTTTTGTTGCAACGAGGTCAAAATCCCACCCACGTTGTGAAAAAGTTGTTCGTGTCAAAATTAGTAGCCTTAC
>NW_025784243.1:0-24226 GCF_021130785.1 Homalodisca vitripennis
AAAAGACACATTCTTCCGATTCTAAATGTCCTTAATTGTAAACTTAGTATTTTTTATAATTATCATTTGTAACCAGACAACAAAAATAACTCTGCAACAAGTAAGATAAGATTGCAATTACTCAACACAGTTAAACCATACTTCTATTAGACAATGCAATGTCAAATAAAGGCTTTATCATCGCTATTTATATTGGTGACAAATTGATTTCAACACAAACTAAATATTGTTCAAGTAAAAGTATTTATCACAAATAAAAAGTGTTTCAAAACATTATTAAATAACTGTTAAGTACTAACAAAGATGCTTAAAAATTATATTTGTGACCTAAGAAGTTGATGATGTGCTAAACCACCCTTGCAATTTTGCATAATAAAACTGTTGATAAAATTTCATTTTTGTAGCACTCTATATGTTACAAAAACAGTAATTACAAGAAATATTGCCTTCTTTATGGACTTTAAAAAAAGATTAACAAAAGTCAAATTTCCCATTAATTTCAGGACTGCAGTCGTCAATATGAATGACTTTTGCACACGATTCCAGAGACTTCAGAAAACAGAATGTTCACTGCATTAATAAATAATGTTTATATTAAAAAACATACATAGATATATACTTTTATTACAAAATTGGTTAAAATATTTTGTATACAAATTTGTTATATATACAGGGTGATATCAAAAACTAAACGGCACATTCTCTTGAGGCAGCTTAATTCTAAATAAGCTAAAAAACAAGTAATAAAGTACATAATAACCAAATAGCCCGGAAACGCTTCGTTAGCGAAGTTACGCCTAGCGAGTTACGCCATAGCGAAAGATTTCGGCTCCGGATTTCAGAACCCTTGGTGATGGGTCAGGCCGTTTAATTATAAAAAATGGTAAAGGTAAGTTACAAAGATACAAATACGATTGTTTTTTTATGTTTTTATATCTGACTAAATTTATTTAAAAATTCGTGCCCAGAGCTGTAAATGCAAATACTTTCAGAGATATCTTACGTTAAAAACACAAGGAATTGGTGGCAAATGAGAATAACACATTTTTTGTGTTTAACGTAAGATTAAAACTTCCATTAAATGTTAAATAAAGGTCCATTTTTTTTCTTAAACAGATTTGTAGAAACATTTTAACTTCTGAAAAGATTTCATTGTGAATTACTTAGCGAAAAAAATTTATGAAATGAATGAAATGAAAATATGCCTTTATTTAAGAGGCGGAGTTAGGGCTATTTAGCCCTCTCTAACCACTCAACCTCACATAAATAATACCAGATATATGTACAGTGAAAAGTTATTTTAGATCTTAGACTAATAACAAAAATTTTAAAAAAAAATTTAAAAAATAAATGCTTAAAAATTAAGCAAAAATATATACAAATACTATTTAATAATTAAAAATAAAAATTTATCATAGCTTTATATATGTAGATAAAATTTTATCAACAAAGTTACAATTAAAAAACTTAAATTAACAGATTACTTTTATTAAAGAATTTTTCTCGTTTATTTCACTACATTCATTCTCCTCAAATCACACAGGCCCGATCCACAAGAACGGCCACGAGCAAACCGCCGACCCCAGTCACCCCCCCCACAGACCGGCCAGCAAACAACAGTCCTTGACCTTTGCCCCAAAAAACGAGCTCGGCCCTCCTATAATACGTATATCATACAGGAAGAGGAGTTCCAGAGGCGACATGCGGTTGAACAGTGAACTGAACTTACTGAGAGAAGTTTCGATCGAATGAAACAGGAATTAGACAGTAAGGTGGATTCCCCTTCTCGTAGGTTCGCTCACTTATATCGGAATATAATATTTGAAAGATTGTTCGGACCAGTAAACAGGTGATCTTGATTTTGATAACTGAATGTAGAGTTGAAAGAATGTGAAGTTGGCGGAAGTTCTGTTGGAAGTTTGCAGAAGCGATAGCTGTTTGAAAAAATGGAGTTCACATGCTCATAAACGTCTGAGATTGAAAATAAATCTGATACAATAGTTTTGAGCAACGTTGAAGCCTGTCCGAAAGCTCAACAGTCCCATGTCCCACTGATCACAGCGACATCAGTAAGTTGATAGTGTGGCCCAGTATGAAGAGTTTTAACCAGCATAACCTTGGTCACACTCGAACGGTAGATATAAAGCAAAAACGCTTTAAACTGTGAATGCCAGCAAATATTCTATTACACGTTACCGTAACCTGGTCAACTCCACTTAAGATTTGAGCTCATAGATAAGACCCAAGGTTTTTCAGTTTGTTTTGAAAATTTAGTACGTGGTTATTGAGTTTCAGTTTTGGTGCAACGATTGAAGTCCCAATACGGTTTCCGATCAGGTCTTGGCGGTTTCCCACTACCATTGCCTGCGTTTTGTTCCCTTTCATTTAATTTTTCAGCACCATGTTTATTTGCCCAAACAAGCAATTGATTCAATGTCGTTGATTGAGCATAGAACCATAAACGTATGTTTCCAGTTCTCAATCAGGGCGAACCAGTGTACGAAAATTTGTAAATCATCGGCATAAAATGAAAACTTAGAGTGCCTTTATAATAGATGTGACGTCATTAATGTAAAGTGAGAAACAATTAGGGGCCCCAGAACAGAGCCCTGTGGAATCACCCCGTGTTATGCGGTTTTCCATTCCGATATTGGTTTCCCCTTCTTTTACACATTGCTGTCGCACCAGTAAAGATACGATTTTGACCCAGTTAACACACCCGGACCACTGCAACAATCGGGAGAAAGTAGAAGAAACTCATACTTCTTCAAATTTGATGAGGAGAAAGGGGGTAAAGTAAAACACATGTCACAGGACTTTGGAAAAGTCCAAAAATGCAGTAAAATGGTTTGAATAAGTCTCTTGTCCATTGCCAATTTCTGATATCATCAGTAATTTTAATTAGGGTTTGTGGTGGTGCTGTGATTAGGCCTGAATCCAGACCCAGCCATTTAGACCAAGATGGTATAGGTATTTCCAGATAAGATGAAATTTTGTTTGATGTACCACTCTTTCAAGGCATTTGGAGAGACAAGGGAGAATACTGATTGGACGTTGAGGTCAGAAGGGGATTGCGGATTAGACACTTTTCTCAACGGACGAACTATAAGCATATCTTCCAGGTTAAAGGGAAAGACAGAATGAATTTAAAGAATAATTGAAAATGACTTACATAAAACAGGAAGGGTGATTGGCAATGTATCTTTTAGAAAGCGCAAAGGTATGTTGTCAGCTCCCTAACTGCGTTTGCTGGTTCATCCTCGTAAAAAGCATGCAAGCACATCAGCCTCACTCACAGGTGTGAAAGAAAACTGGCGCCAGGCCAGAGCTTCCTGAGGAGCAGGCCTCCCAGCTCAGCAAAAATAATCGCTAGGCTGCAGATTATATTAACAGGGATATTAATAAAGTAATCATTTTATAATATTGAGGTTCAAATGGAACAGGTGGAACTGATATTTGGATATTTTCCCCACACCAAGGTCGTATTAATTTTACTCCACAATGATTTAGTGGACCTGAGGTTCTGAAAGTGTTTGTGTGGTTAAAAAATCTAACTTTGGGCTGTTACGGATTTGCTGCTGCGTGTGATTCCTAAGACGCCTTAATTAGGCCTCCCAATCTTGAGTGGATTTAGAACGTTTAGCTTTTCTGAAGGCGGATATCCCTTTGCTTTTGCAAATTTCTTTATGAAATCATTCATCCATGGAGAGGGGGTCTTTGGTTACTCCTTTTAGTTATGATTGGGGCATGTTTATCAAATAAATTAGTAAGATAAGCATTAAATTTGGTAACCATTTCGTCCACATTATTGGTAGTGGTTACTTCATGCCAGGGTAGTAAAGCAGCAAGCATCTGGTTAAGAAGTGAAGTCATGATCTATGGTCCCTGTAGATTTGCGATATTTGATTATATTGGGCTTATTTTTGGGGATATGGAGTTTATTAGGGCCACAAAAAAAAATGAGATCATGCTTTGATAAGTCCAGGGGCAGGAAATTGTCCGTGGTGTGCAACGTGGGTTCGGGTTAGAAAACGAGCCATGATGTCAAGCCACGTGTCCGGTTGTAAGCAGTGTGATGTAGGTGGCATGTAAGTGGTTAAGCAGAGACATGTTACATGACTGAAAACATTGTGTGGTCAAAAAAGGTTTTTTCATACGTAGTAGGCCCTAACAAATCGGAGTTAAGATCGCCCATCGACAATGGACATGACTGTAACGAGCCATAAGGATCGTTGGAGTGTGTGTTCAAATTCGCCAAGATGGCCGGTATTGGGGCCCTGTAAACATGCACCGACTATAAAACATTCGTCCCATTAACACTGACTGTCCAAAAAAACATAAATTCAGGCCGTCCCTCTCTAGATGGTATCAGATAAGAATAAGATGGAAGTAGGAAACTGGAGACTTGACAATAAACCTGCGAACTCCTCCACCAACCACGTTTGTGGTATGGACGGGTCGTTCCCTGAAAATGTTTGTAGCCAGGCTTAATTAACACTCTTCGTTCGCTTGTGGTTGGTTTTAGCCATAGTCTTCAGGAAAAAAAGAGGGGCAAGATAAAATGTCGGTATGTTAATGGTTCAAAAATTGGAACGAAATTCATCAAGTATGGACACAAACAGTGATTGTGCGTTAACGTGGGCTGCCTTGAGGAAGTTGGTTGTAGGAGAGGAGAAGAGAAGCGGCAGAGAAGCGCGGGCCAGGGGAGAGCGACAAAGAGGCGCGCTCGCTCGGGGCGGGGCTGTCAGAGCCTGCGCGCTGGCTGGCGCGCAGAGGCGCGATACTGCAGGCGAGCGATGCGGCCGGAGGTACAACAACGCGACAGTGACATTGCGTCAGAAACATTCAACACTACACAACGCCATCATACACGCATACCGATAGACATATAAGAAAAAATAATACCTTATCATCGAAGAATATAAACTTTAAAATTTAATTGGAATTATTACTAACCCCACCAATAATCATAATACATTTAAACATACAATGCAAGCTTGCAGGCTCTCATTATAATAATTATTAGTATTATAAATATTATAAAGTACAACATAAATTGTAAGTGGAGAAAAGAGAGAGATAAAAACAAACAAAAAAATTCAACGAAAATTTTAGTTAATGAACATTAATAACTCTATATTCAGTACAGAAAAAAAATTTCAAATAAAATGGTAGTCGAATTAAAACAACGGGAAAAAATTGTTTAGCTAAAATATGAAGAATTTTAAAATGGTACCAATAATATGGTTGTACTTTAATCAGTTCAGCGGGTATGGAGGTCGAGAGCCGGGTCGCCACTTCCCTTAGCTGCCGTCGCTGCCACAGCCACAGCACCCACCTGCCGCGTCCTGGGTCCAGGTTGTTTGCAGGACCCCGTGCTTTGGGGCGGCCGGTCACCCTCCTTCAGCAACCTTCCAGTCGCACGAGCGCCGTCCAGGTGCCTCCCCGCAACCGTGATGCCCGTGCCCTTCAGCTTCTTCTTCATGTTGTATGATCGTCCGCCGGTCCTCGGTAACTGATGAAGCCGGACGATAATAGGCCGATGCCTCTTTCCTGCCGTCGGTGCCCGGGCTTGGGCTGGCTGCCGACTCGGCTGCGACCTACCAGATGGCGGATACAGGGCAGGTCCTCACAAACCGAACTTGTGTCCCCTGCAGAGCATCCACCACGAATGCGGTCGGTGTATCTCACCCCGTCCGTCTCCATCCACACCCCGAAGATGCGGAGGTTTCTGGTCGTCGCTGGAACACTGAGCTCCAGCTCGTCACAGCGCCCCTGCAGCTGGCCGTCCATCTCCTCTAGCCGCTGGGTTAAGGTTCCCACCTGCTCTCGAGCCTCGCCACCTCATCGCTGACGGGACGCCAGCGCCGCCCGCACAGCCTCCTCGACAACACCCTTCAGCTCGTGGGTGATGCGGTCACAAGCCGGCCGAAGACGTCGCCAGAAAAAAGGTGCTTGCCGACGAGGTCGGCGATGACAGTCGCGTCAACTCTGGCGGCCTTGTCCGGTCCCGGTGGCAGGCATTGTTGGTGTTGTAGAGCGGCCGGGGTCGGACGTCACAGATAAGGAGCGCTCGGACCTTTGCTTATCAGCTCCGCCAGATAATGGAACAGGCTCACCTTTAGACCCGGACCTGAGCTGCGGCGGCGATCGGTACATGAAATACTGTACTGATAAGCGAATTACTCACTACACACGTTATAAAAAGTTTTAGTGACTCGATAAAAAAATACCTACTGTTTTTAAACGCGTGTAATGACACCACTTTTCATAAAAACTTAAAAAAAAATATCAGTTAAAACTATAAAAAACTTTAGAGCCTACTTGCACACGTGTTTGCTAGCAATCAGTCATCCCCTCCAATCATACCTATTAATAATAGGTATTGAAATTTAGCTTTATTTAAAAATAAAACAAGACGCACAAAAATGCATATTCTTATCTGCATAAAATATTAACTAATGTTTAGGTTGTGAGTAACAGCTGATCATTTATTCAACACTTTTTATCGTCATATTTTCTTTGCAAAGGTTGGCAATATCAACTGATCAACAATTAAGTTCATGAAGTAATATTTGAATAACCTTTACGGAGGTTTTTTGTATTGTGGCGTGTGAAGATTGTATTTTGTGAGATTCCTGTGATTATTTGGAAATATTTTATACAAGTGTATAAAATAATTTATTAAATATTTATTTTTAAAATAATTTTATTAAATATTTTTATAAAAGTGTATGTAATTATCTTAGTAAATAATGGCAGATAATGTAAATGGTAATGTATTCGTTTGAAGAGTATACGGACATGATACTGATTTACGGCAAAGTTAACAAGAATGGTTTAGCTGCAGTTCAGGAATATCGTGATACTTTTCCACATCGAAGAACACCTGATCGCAAAACATTTGAAGCTGTGGAGAGACGACTTAGAGAAACTGGTAGCTTTAAACCGAAGGGAATAGATACTGGTCGTCAACGTAGCGCAAGGAAGTATAATAATGAACAAGCAATAATAAATGCTGTAGAATTATCACCAACCACAAGCACCAGACGATTATCACGTCAGTTAAATATTTGCCAGTCAAGCGTATGGCGGACACTTCATGAAGCACAGTTGTACCCATTCCATATAACACGTGTTCAAGGACTTTATTACCGCAAGATCTTAATAAACGGAAGATGTTCTGCCGCTGATTAAGAAGAAATTGTTTACGACATCAGTATTTTCTTCGGCGTATTTCTCGTTAGTGATGAATCCTGTTTTTACTAGAAATGGAATTGTAAATTTTCGTAATAACCCATACTTGGGCGTACGACAACCCACATGAAACTGCGACGAGGCATTTTCAACATACATTTTCAGTCAATGTATGGCTTGGTGTTCTGGGTGATAATTTGATTGGTCCATTTTTCCTCCCTAATCGACTTAATGGAGTAGCGTACTTAAATTTTTTAAGAACAAACCTGCCTACCCTCTTGGAAGATATTCCTGTTCAAAACAGAATAAATGCATGGTTTATGAACGACGGAGCACCTCCAACATTTTTCTAATGATGTGAAAAACTATTTAAATGATACATACGGTAGACAATGGATTGGTCGAAAATGGACCAGTAAAATGGCCACCACGTTCTCCTGACCTCACGCCAGCAGACTTTTTCTTATGGGGTTGGATGAAGTCAATTGTTTATTCAAAACGGATTAACACCATAGAGGAGTTACGTAATCGCATTACGGAGGCGGCAGAAACTATCAAGAATGCTCCAAACGTTATGAAACGCGCTAGAAAAGAGTGGATTCGTCGTGCGAAAACGTGCATTGCTAACAACGGAGGACACTTTGAGCTACTATTATAGGTGATTATTACAGTTTTATAAAGGTAAATACATTTTATGTTAATGTTCAAGTCTAGAATAAATGATCAGCTGTTACTCACAACCTAAACATTAGTTAATATTTTATGCAGGATAAGAATTATGAATTTTTGTGCGTCTGTTTTATTTTTAAATAAAGCTAAATTTCAATACCTATTATTAATTTTTTTCCTAAGTAATTCACATGAATCTTTTCAGAATTAAATGTTCTACAAATCTGTTTTAAGAAAAAAAATGACCTTTATTTAACATTTATGGAAGTAATCTTACGTTAAAACACAAAAATGTGTTATTTCTTTGCACCAATTCTTGTGTTTTACGTAAGATATCTCTGAAAGTATTGCATTTACAGCTCTGGGGGACGAATTTTAATAAATTTGTCAGATATAAAAACATAAAAAACAATCGTATTTGTATCTTTGTAACTACCTTTACCATTTTATATACGGCCTGACTTCACCAAGGGTTCTGAAATCCGGGCGAAATCTTTCGCTAGGCGTAACTCGCTAACGAAGCGTTTTCCGGGCATATGGTTATATGAACTTTTTTACTTGTTTTTAGCTATAGAACAAGCTCCCGAGAGATTGCCGTTTAGTTTTGAATCACCCTGTATATATATATATATATATACAGGGTGATTCATGAAGTTCTCCCCCCACTTCTACAGCACATTGTACTAGTAAAAATAATGAAAAAATTTTATATAAACATAGGTCCGAAAACGCTTCGTTAGCGAGTTACAGCTAGCGAAAGATTTCGCCTGAATTCCTGGGTAAAGAGTAAAATAAAGCCATACTGAACTTTTGGAAAGGTTAATTAAGTAAGAAATATCGTGGATTCTTATGTATTTTTACCTGATAAAGCTAATAAAATAGGTTTCAGAACTGTACCTGTAGTAGTTTTTGAGGGATTCAGGGTTAAATGCAAAAAAATGGGGCACGAAACAATGTTTTTTTTAAGTTTGATGTACAATAACTTTGTTAAATACATAAAATCAACAAACATTAATTGTAGAGAATCTAATTCTGAAAAATTGATATAATCAAAGTCTAAAAATAAAACAGAAATAAGTACCAAAAAATCGGTTTTATTCAGTATAATACATTACTAGTTTTAAGCAAAATTAATCATGTTGGGCCAACCGTACGCACCTTTTTATAATAGATGTTTGAAAATGAGGCCATCATTATCAATACATTTTGCAGCACGTTTGTGTATTGCTTTTGTTGCGTTTCTTAATTTTTCAGGACTTCCCTGTATCTGCACAGCCGAATCCATAATACGTGGCAATTAATTCATCACGAGAATTCACTTTTGTCTTGTATACAATGTCTTTCATCCATCCCCAGATGCAATAATCCAATGGAGATAGATCTGGTGATCTTGGTGGCCAAGGGTGAGGCCCTCCACGACCAATCCAGTGTCCAGGAAATTGATGATTTAAGTAAGCAGAAACGGCACGTGAAAAGTGGGGAGGTGCTCCGTCATGCTTGGAAGTACAAATTTTTGTCTGAGATGTAAAGGAACATTCTCTAACAGCTGCGGCAACTCTTCTTGAAGGAAATGCAAATAGAACTCAGCAATTTAGGCGTCCAGGTAATATGAAAGGTCCAATCAGCCGATTGTGCAAAAGGCCACACCAGACATTGACGCTAAATCGGTGTTGAAAGTTCTGTTCCACTACCTCATGTGGATTTTCTTCTGCCCATGAGTGTTCATTGTGCAAGTTATTGACACCCATCCCGAGTGAATTGTGCCTCATCCGTAAACAAAATACGCTTGTAGAGTTGATTATTAATATTCAAAAAAGTTGCAAAACTCCAAGCGAAGCGGACCATCCCCTAGCTGTAGATGTTGAACCTTTTGTTTATGAAACGGATAAAATTTTTTTCGATTAAGTGACCTCCACACCAGTTGACTGCGAAACTCCTATCCGCCTAGAAATACGTCGTGTACTTACACCTGGACTGCGATGAACAGCATTAATAACAATATCATCATCAAGTTGGACAGCTCGTTCATAATTGGTTCTAGTACTTGGTAGTGATCCTGTTTCCCGAAGAGTACGAAAAGTTCCTGAAATTGTTTTGGTATCTGGAATCCTCCTATTAGGGTAACGTAGTTCATATTCTTCTACAGCAGCTCTAGCATTACCATTACAGTAACCCAAAATAAAATACCATATCAGCGTATTCCTCTGATGTAAATAAGTAAGGCATTTTTTCGCTGAATAAACAATCGAATTATAACTCACAGAAAAATTGCATTTAATAACACGATTCACAGAACCCGATCTCCTGCTGTAGCTTGCAAAACACCACTAATACACAGTTCTAACGTAAACAGTACAGAATACCATTGTTGATCAGCTGTTATTCGTGCGTTACCAACTTAGAAATTTAATAAAACAAAAAAACTGCATTTCGATGATTAGTAAACAATAATGGGAAAATGTTTGGCTTCATTTATTTTCGAACATTTGATGTAAATTATTATTTAAAAAAAATACAACGCAATAAAACATGATATTTTTATTTACAAACAAAATTTATTTAACAGTTAATCTTGTTTTCTCAATTTATCTCATCATTAAGGAACAAACATTTTATTTTTGTTTTATTTTAACTAAATACCGTACGGTATTTCTTTACAGCTAGTAATGTATTATACTGAATAAAATCGATTTTTTGGTACTTATTTCTGTTTTATTTTAGACTTTGATTATATCAATTTTCTCAGAATTAAATTCTCTACTATTAATGTTTGTTGATTTTATGTATTTATTACTAATTTAACAAAGTTATTGTACATCAAACTTAAAAAAACATTGTTTCGTGCCCCATTTTTTTGCATTTAACCCTGAAATCCCTCAAAAAACTACTACAGGTACAGTTCTGAAACCTATTTTATTAGCTTTATCAGGTAAAAATACATAAGAATCCACGATAATTTCTTACTTAATTAACCTTTCCAAAAGTTCAGTATGGCTTTATTTTACTCTTTACCCAGGAATTCAGGCGAAATCTTTCGCTAGCTGTAACTCGCTAACGAAGCCGTTTTCGGACCTATGTTTATATAACATTTTTTCATTATTTTTACTAGTACAATGTGCTGTAGAAGTGGGGGGAGAACTTCATGAATCACCCTGTATATATATATATAAATAGAACATACTGGAGCCTTGCAAAACTTCTCAAAAGCAAACCCCAGACAAGGATAATCAGAAAGACCTACTGTTTATTTAATGTTATTTTATTCACTTTTGACCGCAACGAACTGCAAATTCTTTGAAGAGATCTAATAAAAATCCTCTCCCTCTTGAGCCATTTCACGAGATTTGTCTCGAAAGTTACATGCATTACATTATAATAAAAACACCGTAAAATTATACTTTTTTCCATGGTTTCCTCAGCATAACTTCCGTCACCTAAGATTACTGTCAACCTACCTTGAAGATCATTCAAGCTATAGTATTTTAAAAATGTACATGTTCTTCTTACCACTGAACTCAGAGTCTACTGACCTACACAATTTTCAGTCTCCCCACTATTTCTCACACTATATGAAAAATTAGGTTATTTCCCAGACAGATCTGTGACGGAACAGTGCATGGAATTACATATCAAACTCAGGAGACCATACATAACCAGATTAGCTCTAAGAACAGCTGGACTGTGCTGTTGTCAAAAACTATTGAACACTCACCACGTCCTGAGGAAGACTTTCCTAAGTCCTGGAAGGGAGTGTCAACAGTGTTGTTGTCCGCATCCAGAATCACAACTTCTCCCATGTCATTTTTCCGCACTTTCTAAAACCAAATACCAATATGTTTCAATATATTTACACAAAATCATAGAATAAAAGTTTAGTCCTATGATATTTTAAAGTTGAGTGAAACACTTGTAACAGATCAATATCGGTCAAATTAAAATAGTTCATGGCAAGATCGGTAAACGGAAGTTTGTCGTGTACCACAACAGCTGATTATTACGTGTAAGTTCTAAAATAATTAATAAAGCGAATCAACTTTATACTGGAATCAATTCGAGTTATTTAATTACGATAATCACTAAAGAAATTTAAAATCTATCGGCGATATTAACCAACATCAAAATAAAATGTATTAGTTTGGGTCGGAGGCTGGAAGAGCTCACAACTTCCGGTCTGGAGACCTTGCAGTTGAAGCGGATTTCTCAGCATTCTTCTTGCTTGGTCTGTTAATGGGACTTGTGTTGGTGGTCCTTGTGCTAGAAAGCCCATGTTCTTATCTTTATTTTGGTTAAATTTAGTCAAATGTTCAAGAAATTAGATTGGTAAATGGAAATAATATTGAAATACAAAATATCAATTTATATGAGTGAAACATAAGAGAACTTATTATCCTGGACATCAGCTATTTGGTGAGTACAGTGATTTTACTGAGTGAACCTCATTGGAATTACTTTGAAATCAAATTATTCGCCACATATAAAATTTTACAAAAACTACAATCAATATATGCAGTGAACATAAATTATTAATAGAACTAAATGACATTGATTTTCAACACATGATAGTGACCACGTGCACCAGTTATCCTTACTTTGAACCAGAAACCACGTCATATAACAGAATTCAATACCTTCATCTTAACCTACACATCAGACATCCATTTAATTATCACCACATTGGAATCAACATCATATTTCGAACTTCATTGTATGGCACCGCATGAATGGACAATTAATTAATCTGATACTTAAACAACCTCATATAGCACCAATAACGTGGGATAATAAATTGCCCTGAATAGCTGAACTTCCTGATATGGCGCCGTAGCTGAAGGGCAACAAACATGACTGATTTAAAAAATAAGATAGTTGTATTATTGATTTTATGTGTACACATTGTTTTACAGGTATTTGTTTATTAACCCTGCATCGGGCGCATACTGGAGGTTAGCTCCAGGTTGCTCTATTTTTTCTAAATATCTTTAAAAGCGTGTGACCTTGAGTGTCGCCAGTTTTGCCCATCCCCACTCCTTTCTTTATCGATCGGATCACCCAGCCGGTTTGCCCGCTTTCTCTTTTTTTGTCAGTGTGAGGACGTATTTACGTTGGGGGCTGGAGGCTGCTCTGTCCCTGTGCGCCCGTGCGTGTAACAATTATACCTGGAGGTAAACTCCCTGTGCGACCAACCGTGTTCCGTAATATCATGAATGTTCTATTGATTGGACTTAGTGATTATTTTATTTATTGCTGTTAAAAGTGTTTAAAGAAAGTTTTAAATTAGTTTTTTCTTATTTGTAGACAGTTTTTACGTATGTTCTGTAACATTTATAATTTTTTATTGTTAGCTTACAATGGATGTAAGTGAGGAAAACAGGTTAGCTAGGCTTCTGCTTAGTGTCGAAAGAGAAGAAAATGAAGTACTAGGAAGACCTACTGGTGCATTTGTTCGACAACTGTTCAACGAATCGGATGAAGAAGACACCAATGTGGCTGGATCTGACGACGATGAAGGACATGTTCATCTTGCTCAGGAGCTGGAAGGCAATGAGGTGCAAGGGCATGAAGAAGGTAGTGTATTTTTAGGAAATATGTCAGACGATTTTGATGAACTTGATATTATCCCTATTCATAATCGTTTGCATGGTGAATATTGTCACAAAAGCAGATGGGTCTCAAGCTTATATTAGCAGGAACAGAAAAATGTTATGGAATATGCAACCCAGTCAAGAACGTAGAACACCTGCCAGAAACATACTCAGAATGAGGATGGGTTGCACTGTTGGTGTAGCAAAAGACGCTAAAACTGCTTTAGATATTTGGAGCTTGTTTTTCACAGATTCCATGATTTTAGATATTACACAATCAACTAATGTTTGGATTAATAGTAACAAGGAACGGTACAGTCGTGAGAGAGACGCAAAAGAAACCACACCAGAGGAATTAAAATGTGTATTTGGCATTTTGTTTGTATATGGCAGGGTTGTCATGAAGTCTTCACACCAGATACTTGAATGAGCTTTGGGAGTGGCGATGGATTTGGTGTAGAATTTTTTAGATGTGCAATGTCTATCAAAAGATTTAAGTTCCTGCTCACTGCAATGCGGCTTCGACGACATCACACAAGTAGAGAAGATAGACAGAAACTTGACAATTTGGCTCCGATAAGGGATTTATTTGAAGAATTTGTTGAAAATTGCAAACTTCATTACAGAGTGAGTGAGTTTGTAACTTTAGATGAAATGCTGGAATCTTTTCGTGGAAGGTGCAGTTTTCGACAATATATCAAAAACAAGCCAGCAAAATACGGACTCAAGAATCTATGCGCTAGTATGTGCAAAAACATTTTACACGGCAAATTTGGAAGTATACGCGGCAAGACAACCCCCTGGTCCTTACCAAATAGATAATTCTGCGAGGAGTGTTGTGCACCGCATGATCGAGCCCATATCAGGATCTGGAAGAAACGTCACCATGGACAACTGGTTCTCCCTCTGTACCATTATGCTTTCGATCTAATGAATGATCATCGTCTTACAATGGTCGGAACTTTGAGAAAGAACAAGCGGGAGATTCCAAGTGCATTTCTGGAAACAAAGCACAGACCCGTGAACAGTTCTATGTTTGCTTTCAAAGACAAATGCACAATGGTATCCTTTGTCTCCAACAAGAAAAAACATGTAGTGCTTGTATCGACTCTACACAATGATGATACAGTTTGACAACAACCCAAACTCTCCAACTGTAGGGAAACCTGAAAATTGTCTTATTTTTACAACAGTAGTAAGGGTGGAGTGGATACGGTGGATAAGTACAAGGAGTCCTATTCAACTGCTCGAGTTTGTAATCGCTGGTCAATGCGAATTTTCTACTCTCTGTTGGATATAGGTGCGCTAAACACCTTCATAATACTAAAGGAAAACGCCAAAGAACCGAAAATGAAAAGAAGAATCTTTTTACGAACCCTTGCTAAGGAGTTGTGCCAAGACCATATGCGCTCAAAGGATAACTATCAGGAGCACACCAGCAAATGTAAAACTGAGAATTTGTAAAATCATGGAGATTGCTGATCCACGTCCAACAAGAAGTGCGCCCGCCTGAAGACGTTCAATCGGCCAGATGTTACAGCTGTGATTGGAGAAAACATCGTCTTTCCAAGACCCGGTGTTCAAAGTGCAAGTTTTTTATTTGCAGAGAGCACACTGCTCCAGCTATCTGTGTCATGTGCACTGAGTCTCGTGTGCCGTCCGAAGAAGACATGAGTGAGTAGTTCAGTTTTGCTAAGGAAATTTTGGTTACCCATTTTTGTAAGTTTTTCCAAAATGTTTGCATTAGCTTAATTAAATACGGTCTAATATTTTAATTTTATAAGTTGACAAAGAAAACATAAAGTAACGCTTTTGTCATTTTTACTAACTTCTACAAATAAATATTTTTTTTTGTTTATTGCCGATTTTTGTTCAAATCTTGTAAATTTAAATCTTATAATTTCAATTCTTATTTTAATTTGTATTGTTTAGTTAAGTTTTAATAGTACTCATTAGTTATGTTTAGTTATATTGTTAGATAATATAAGTTAGTGATACGTGCGATAATCATTATGTTAGCTTATTTCATAAATTATTGCTTACATTTTGTATTTTATTTAACGAATATATTTACATAAGATATTTAGGGAGCTTTTCTACAAACAATTGAGTTTTATAAATACACTTTTTATTGGGTGTATGTTAAATAAACCTTTTTGGAATAACGTATTTGTACTTAATTCTAAACCTGGAGGTAACTTCCTGGTGCGCCCGATAACGTTTCAAAATCGATGCGCCCGATCAAAGGTTAATAGATATTTAGTAATATAAGTTGTAAAAATGGGTCATAAACCTACATTTTAAATTACCTGGCTTTAGTATATAAAACTAAATATCGTAAAATGTATTGGGGAAAATTGAAACTAAAACTAAATTAAACAACAATTAAACTAAATTACTTATTTTAAATTTAAACTGAATTTAATTTAAATTAAAATAAATCAAAATTGGGGAGTATCAAGGAACAAGAAAATGAAATAATGGATTTTATGAAGGTTGATATGGAAGACTCTTTACAAAAAATTTATAAAAATCTTGTGGAATTAATGAGGATCTAAGTAGTGATATACGTAAAAATCATGAGTAAAGGAAAGACTTAACTGACACGATGAACCAAAGTTATGAAAATTTAAGCAAGGACTTAAACAGGGTTTAGCTGTGATCGCATTTATCGCAATTTGATCAAGAAGGTGAGAAAATAGGACGATGTTGAGAAAAGCTCTCGCAAAATTGTGATGAAAGTGAGAAAGAACAACTAATAGTGAAAAGTACATAGCATTTTGAAAAATAATCATACAGTATTAAACATTTTGTTTTTCAATGATACTATAAGATCATGTATTTTCTCATCACATTTAATTTCATGTATATAAAATAGCCTATTAAGACATAGTGCAGCACCGCTGGCCGATAAACTGTCTGGTTAGAAAGCGCCAGTATACTCTCAGATCAAAAATATAATAAATCACTATACTATTTCATTTTATTTTGTGCTTTATATTGATATAAGACTTTTCATTTTTTATATAGCTTTATAATCAATTTAACATTTTACTTTCTATCTAAACAGTTAATAATAAAACTTGTACACAAAAATCTTTTAATCATTAAGTTTTAAATATTTTAACAACAGTATATTTAAACTCATGGGGACTGTCTTTTTATGTTGATGTGTGTATTGTTAGTTAGAATTATTTCATGTTGTTTTATTGTGTGGATATGTTTTTGTGAAATATGAACAAGAAGTTTAGTACCTTGATATAGGACAATAATGTGAATATTCACTATTCTGGTAACAAAATTTAATTATTATTGTATTTCATTTTAATACCAACTTGCTATGGAAATAACAAGCCTTTTAAAATTTAAAGTTTATTTATTTTGAATATTATTATATTATGTTAAGTAATCGTCAGAGTCATAAATGTTTATTTACATATTCATTGAGAACAAAGATGGGTCAGCTCAACTCTGACAAAATAAATCACATAGGAAAAATTTTGCAATTATTTCATATTGCACCAAGAGTCTTTATTTAATCAGCTGTATTTTATTAATATCTTCCGCTAATTAATTCAAAACCAGTGCTAACTATCAATTTCCCCAAAATTTCCTGTTTTTATATAACTGGATTGTTGAAACTAAATAAACATATATCAACAGTGTTTTTAATAATATTGTATATGACAAAATTACAGTTCTTAACGAATATTTAAATAAAGATTGATGACTACAAGATGACTAAATGATGAAGAGTGTTAAATATTTTCAAGGGTTAATAATGTATTTGCAATTTTCTTTTATCAGATGTTCAAAGATGAGTTATATATATATATATATATATATATATATATATATATATATTATTATTAATTTATTATTCATATTATATATATATATATATATATATATATATATATATTATTAATTTATTATTCATATATATATACAGGGTGTCAATTAAGTCTGGAACCTCTTTTTTAATTTTTAAACCACAATAGAAAGAAATACCAAAGTTCACATGTGCTTACTGGTGATAGTAACGCACACATCTGCCCAATTACCGACCGGATAATCCCTTTGGGGACGGTCCACAAGGAGTCAGACAAAATTCTTAAATAGCAGCATAGGTCAAGTTTGGTATCAAATTAAAGGTCTTACTTAGCAGAGTACAATGCCGCAAACCGGACTTTAAAAGGTGGATTCATTCAGTAGTTATAGCTATTTGAATTTTAAAACAATTGAACAATGTAAATTATTAAGTATTACAAGTAAACACCAATTTTTAAGTACTGTGAATCAAAGTAAGTGTTCAAAATGTTCCCCTCCCATCATCTGACAATGTAGTAATCGAAGCCAGGAATCAATAATTATTACCAATAACACAACTACTGTTAGAATGTGAAAGTGGCAGATAGTGTCATACACAGCATCCACAGAAACTTAACGTTTGGGCAGGTATTACAGGAAATCAAATTATGGGCCCATTATTTATCAATGGTAATTTAAATGGTGACATCGTAATCTAGCAATGCCTCCAAAATGAGATTAATTCCCTGCACCTTACAAGCTGCTCTTGGTCGACCCAATTTCAAAGAATTTATGTTCCAAACAATGATGGCGCGCCACCACCACTTTGCTCTCCTTGTTAGAGAATACTGTGGAGTACAATATTCCTTCGCAGGATGGGATTGGAAGACATGGTGCAGTAGAGCTGGCCTGCTCGTTCCCCTGATTTTATCTCCGCTGATGATTTTTTTTCTGTTGGGGATACCTCAAAGATAAAGTTTATCGTTACTCAAGCCTCAAAGATTTGGCGCACCTAAGAAATCTCATAGGTCCAAGAAAGCTCAAGATTATTCCTCGTGAACTACCATTCCAAAAATGCAGTGGAATGGCATTTTACAAAACCGCTAGTAGGGACAATTGCCAGACGATGGAGAGGAAAACATTTTGAACACTTACTTTGATCACAGGTAACTTAATAAAATTGGTGTTTACTTGTTAATACTTAATAATTTAACATTGTTCAATTGGTTGTTTAAAATTCAAATAGACTATAATACTACTGAATGAAATCCACCTTTTGAAGTCCGGGTTTGCGGCATTGTTACTCTGCTAAGTAATGAACCTTTAATTTTGATACCAAAACTTGACACTATTGCTGCTATTTAAGAATTTCTTTTTGTCTGAATCTTCCTTGTGGGACCGTCCCCCTAAAGGGATTATACTTTGGTTATCTAATTATTTTTTTTATTATTGTGGTTTTTAAAAATTAAAAAAGAGGTTTCAGACCTTAATTATATATATAGTATATCTCTATATATATTAATATATATATATATACATACATACACATTAATTTAAATTTACATTACTGTGGTAATGTAATATATTTTAACCATGTAATGTAAATTTAATTATGTATCAAGTTTTGGTGATTTATGTGAAACTATTGGATTGCAATAAATATAAAGAAACTAAGCTTTGACACCAAGTTCAGAAAACGTTTTGTTCAACCTTTTGGTGTCATTTGATTTCAGTAGGTTTGTGTTTTAAATTTATACAAATCTTTTATAATTTTTTAAGAATGGAAATTTGATTTTAAAACTAAATTCAAATTTAAAAAAATTACACATACAGAAAGTAGTTATTGTTTAAGGAAAATAGACACACATACAGTTTATTGATACTATTATTTGGTAATGTTTATTTTTTTTAATAATAACAAAAATTTCTTAAAACAACATTTTTTGTTAAAACAAAAATTTGTTTCTGGTTTTTACTATTCTATGCTATCTGTACAATTATTTGCTATTTGAAATCAGGTTCTGTAGGCTAGGGCCCTGACTTCAGCACAGAATCAAACTAGGCCTGATGTCCTTGGGGTGATTGCTGGTTTTCATTTATAGTTTAAACCGATACCAACTGATTAAGTAAACACCATATAAAACCTTTGGTTTAGCCCCACATTACATAAACAAGTGTTACACTAGCAAACAGTTACTTTTTATATGTTGAAATTATTCTAAGGATAGTTTAACACTTTTGGGAATGCCGCTGGGCATTTTTCACCAAGTCCATATCCATAACTTGCCGGGCTCTGTATTTAGCATATTTGTAAAGCTTTTGGGGAAAAAAGCTGTTATGAAGAAATAACGCATCCAAGAGATTTTCATAATTTTGTTGTTTTTTTTTTCTAATTAAATGGCATAATTATATGAGACATACCGTCTACAAACAAAATTTTGCTTTTATAAGAATATAAAAAATTATAGTTTTTTTACATATAAAAGGTTTTTTAGTATTTTTATAAATAGTTAAATTTGAACCTTAATTTATATGGTAATTTTTAAGATTTTTTTCTTTATACCATGATATAAAGGCCATAACATTCTAAATAATACTCTTGTCTATATACATGATTCTCATACCAATTTTTATTAAAACAAACATGGCATTTTATCTGTAATAACTAAATTGCTGCCACCGGGTACTGACAGGATTTATAAATTTGTACTTCAATTTGTTAGACATTATTACATAGTAATAGTGTAGTTTTTCACAACAACCACAGATCTAAGACAAACACGAAATAAATATGATTAGTAAATGTTTAGAGAACAAATACTTTGCTAACATATTTGCATAATACACTTTATTTACATTTTTTACTGAAATAACAACCCTAATTAAATTTAGGGTTTGTTATTTAAAAAACTCATGTTTTTAGGGTTTAGCTGAACTCAACGTTTTTTGGTTTGGACACAACTCAAATCACTACATCTACTTTTAATAAAATAAATACAATAAAAAAACTGTATAAGTTTACTTAATTTTTAGTTTGTAATTATACTCAAAATGCTTGGGTTATCGGCACATAAACAACAAGAAATGGTCTATTGCGCAGCATCTAGTTAAACTCCATGTATCCCGCTACGTCACGTGAACTTCGACCGACAAAAATCATCAATCATCGCATAGGTATACTCTCGGTATTATTGCAGCCCCACTCATTTTTTGGGACGACTTTTTTCCTTATTGGAGACCCAAAATTAAACTTCATTATACGTTCCTATTCCCTTATTCCCCTTCCATAATGAATAGAAAAATACTCAATAGAGAACATACTAATCGCCATAATTCGTTCTCTTAAATAGGCTTAGGGACGCAGAGAATAACCTGTCATTTGTACGAATAATAAAAAACGTTTGTTCATTTAGTTTTTTGTTTTTCATTTAGTGTCGTAATTAAACTTGTAAATTTTTCAAAAATAAAAAGGTTAATGAAAGTTAGTCCTGTTCTTTTTTATTAATACTTTAATTTATTAATATCCCCAATAAGGAAAACTCGTCTCAAAAATAGTTGCCTCCTGATAAGTACTCTCACACATGTGGCCTCCTGATAAGCACACTCGGCCAACATGTTTTCGCACATCAAAAATAGTAAGGGAAAACCAACATAAAGTCTTGCCATTTGATTTGATAGTTTGGGAACATATTGAATACAGCTATCTGGTTATTTATGGGCCAAAAATAAACCTTGTAGGCTTACTATATAAAAATATTATTAAAATACAAAACGTCAAAATTGGCGACGCCAGCATTTTTATGCACTTTAGGTAGCCCTCAAAATTAGCGATGCTTGTGAAGGCACTCAAAGGGTTAATTTATTGTATAATTTTGTCTAATAAGCTATCTTAATCAGCTTGAATTTAACTTATGAATTAGTTTTGACTTTCTCATTATCATACCACAGATAATAGAAGGAAAGATAGTGGTTCAAAACAACAAAACGCCTGTTGAAAATCCTAAATATAAAAAAATAGGTTTCATATGTATAATCTGTAAGTGTGTAAATAAAATATTGGCTAACAGTTACATGTAAAATTTATTCTTAATAAAAGTTTAACATTTTCACATTTGAAATTAAATTTCGGGAAAAACAAGATACCATGATAGTTCTGATTTGGTTGGAGTTGATGTGATGAAAAATTTAGCAATTAAGTATAAATTAATCTCCAGAGAAGCACTTTTTTCTGATTGATTAAAAAAATGTATCTCAGCCTCAATTATAATTTTTTTGTAATTTAAGAAATCTTATTTTGATGTCTAAAAAAAACCCAAAAGTAAGATCATTAAAAGATATAATATAAGAATCATGAAGGATTACTTTTTTATTTTATAAGTTTTTAGGTGATGAAAATCTTAATTAGAAGTGAGGATGCTTTTGGAGAAAGGGGGGAATTTATTCACACCACAAGAAATGCAGTTTTAAGAATTTTTTTGTTTGTTTTCCAAACATTGGTTGCCTTGTTTCTAAGGCAACATATTGTAATAAATATTTAACATTTTAAATATCTTAATAGTTTTTTAACCCTTGATTATAATAAAGAAACTTCCAGAGATGGATACACTAATTTTTGTCTTTGTGTAGCATATTTTTAGATATTATTAAAGAAATTATATGCTAAATGCTAAGTAAATAAGTGTTATATCTCCCAATGTTTTTTGTTAAAAACCAGAAGAAAAATTTTAAGGTAATAAAAATATGACACTTTTTTCTCCTTTTCTTTTTTTTCCCCTCCCTACTTTAGGCGCGGCCCTACTTACCTGGCACGATGCCATTTAAGCCTCAAGGGCCTTTTTCGTGCACCACCAGAAACAACACCCATAAGGCCTACCACTCAGCAGTTTCCACAAACCGCCGTAAAACAAACCTAGTCAGGGTTCCTCCTGGGAAATTCACCAACCCTTGTCCAAATCTACCAAATGATGGCATACCGCTCCCTTGCTATTGAAGGGCAATCAAAGAGCAGGTGCTCGGCAGTTTTTTTCATACTAGGGTGGGGGGAGTATTGATGTTTTTTATTTGTACAAATTGAAAAAATGTGTATGTGTACTCCATGTAACTTTCGCACATGGACTTGAGATAATTAAGAATAGTGTAAATGTTACAAAATTATTACACAGTATTTGTGAGTGAACAAAAATATAACATATATATATATATATATATACACTTATTTACAACACAAAAAAAGTTTGTTGATGGAAAGCTGTAAAAGTATGTACTTACTTTTTTGGCCAGTACGTGTAATCCATATTGGTGTTTGATAGAATTCTTTAGGCAAGACTAGAAGTATGTTTTAGATAATTGATGAATTGTTGTCCACTGTTCACTATCAATTTGTTCACAACCCAAACTCACATTCCACCAGTTTTCATTAATCAATCTAGACTACCTGACAACAAATCTGACAAAGGAAATATTATCATGTGCCTTCATTTGCAAGATATGTCACCTTTTTTTTTCATACATCAGAAACTAAATATTTTCATCATCCTAAATAGTTTTTCACATTTCAAACAACAAGGGATCACCCATTTTCTCAAAATAACAATCATAAACAACCTAGCCTACATAATAACCTAGCCTGACAGTAGCAAACAAAGAACGTCTAGGCCCGTGTGCAGCGCATCAACCAGCTGCATAGTATTGTCAGCTGTAAGGGACCATGTGGCCCTTTGGATGCTATTATCACCTGACAAGTGAGTAACATTACACATAGAAACTATGTTAAAATGAATTAGTATTTTATGACGTTAGAGGATTCGAATGGTGCAAGTTTGTTTTTATTACTTGGAAAAACGGTTTTTTCCCGCACTGAATGAATAGCGGACAAAGTTGACTGGCTTGCTGTGCCGTCCTATCAGTTTCACAAGCGGTATTGATGAACGACGCTGTGCCGTCAGTCATACGGTTCGGTAGGGTTAAGATAAAGTCACTACAGAATTTTAAAACTGGTAAAAAAAAATCATAAACTTCATGGTACAAGGTGATTCATTTTGTAGAGATAATTAAAGGATTAATTGCACTATATTAATTACAGCTGTTTGGGAGCTCAGTGTGGGCTTATTCGCTATTGTTTGGGAATTCCACTTCTACCACATTTGGTTTTCTAAAGATATTCAAAACAGTATTTTTTCAATATTGGAATCACTTTTGTATTTTAAATAAAAATTATTAAATATGACTTTATCTAAGGGTTTGCAAGTTGTTATATAAAAGTGTTTATTATTTACTGACACTCAGGAGTGTAATTGGAGACACCGAATAAGTAGGGCATGGGAGCGAGGCAGGTAGTCCACCAGCTGGCTGGGTAGCACAGAGGATGAAGATATGTTGCCAGTGCATGGGGTAGAGGAATGGCGTTGGCAGACTGCACGCAGGCGGGGAGCCGTTCAGGCGACGCGACAGTGAACACGTTCCTGCGTTCGTATACAGCTTGGAAGCAAATATTACCATCATGTTGTGGCTGTTCCACAGCATTGTTTGTATTCAGTCAGGTTTACGCTGAATACATCACATCGTTTTTCTTCAAAATAGTTACCTATACTGCTCATATTATCTTTGATGTAAGTTTAATGTCATTAACCTTTTAAAAATGATCATAAGCTAACAAATTATTTTAAAGGCAAAGGAATCAAAAACAAACTTATAGTCCCCTAAATCATTATTTTAATTCAAATAAAATTAAGTTTTTTTAGGCACAACAATTTTTGTAATAAACTATTATTTTGCATCGGTACAATAAAACTTGTGGTTGGTTTACATACTGTTTTTACTAATAGCTTATAACTCTGTATCTTCTGAACTGTATATTAATGGTTTTGTCAGCAACGGTAGTGTGCACTTACGAAATGTATGCTTAGGTTGGGTGACACAGTACAGATCACCATTATGGTTTTTTATTGCAGGCCAACCCAACCTGAGAA
>NW_025784244.1:0-11257 GCF_021130785.1 Homalodisca vitripennis
CCCCCTGAAGCCTGACCAATAACCCCCTGGGACTTATCCCCGGAACTTACCCCCTGGGAATTTGTTAATACCAGACAAATCCTGAAATTAACCCCCTTTTCTTAACCCCTGAACATTAACACCCCCGGAATTTCTGCCTTGACTATAGTTCCTGTGATTTAAACCCCTGTCTTAAAACTGCTGAGTCGTTTTATATTTATCTCAAACCCCTGAGTTTCTGATCATTCTGATTCCCGGTTTATTAATCGCCACGAAATTAAATCCAAGAAGCTACTTTTCTCAGTTACAATCTCTGTTAACCGAAAAATCTATAAGTTTAATCCTGCTATTCCTACTCCACTCATAGGTACTTGGGCTGGTACGAACTCATTCACAGTAACCTGTAAATAACACCGGAAATATACAGCATTTTCATCCATTCTTCCCCCCCCCTAAATCCGATCGTACCCCGAGTACGTAACTTACCCCCCCGGGGGGGGGGGGGGGGGGGGGGGGGGGGGGGGGGGGGGGGGGGGGGGGGGGGGGGGGGGGGGGGGGGGGGGGGGGGGGGGGGGGGGGGGGGGGGGGGGGGGGGGGGGGGGGGGGGGGGGGGGGGGGGGGGGGGGGGGGGGGGGGGGGGGGGGGGGGGGGGGGGGGGGGGGGGGGGGGGGGGGGGGGGGGGGGGGGGGGGGGGAGGTCGTATCATCGAGGCACAATCAAGAAATTAAATTTCAAAAAAAGGTCCGTCACTTTTTGTGTTCTCAACGTTAACGCAAAGCCCTCAAAGTCAAAAGTTTAGAATCCGAAAATCTATAAAAGAGTCAATTTTTAAATCCCTTTCATTACTTAATGTCCGACTAACAGTCACAATCGCTATCCCGAATTGAAGCGTTTACTTGGGGCTGGGCACCTTGATACCTCCTGTACATTCAACCCCTGGTGTTAACCCCCTGGACATTAAACACCCAGGAATTCTGCCATGACCTCATGTCCGAATTACCATCCCAATCTCTTACCCCCCCCCCTGGGAAGATCCTGGATGACCAGATTAACCCCTGGAGACTTATCCCCCGGTAACGTTATCCCCCCCTGGGAATTTGTTCATATGACCAGACAATTATCCTGACGAAAATTATAACCCCCTCTTGTCATTAACTCTTAACATAATCACCCACCCCAGGGAATTTCTTCGCCTTGACTTGATAGTCTCTGGTGATATTTAAACCCCTGTTCGACTTAATTACTGCCTTGAGGTCGGTTTTTATTATGTTTATACTAAAAACATTCAAGTTAGCTGACCCCGTGCAGGACTTTTCCTCCCGAGCTCTTTCTGGCTAATCCAGAGGTAGTAGTCAGAATCTGTGGGCACAATCGAAAGAACAAAATTAAAATTTCCAACAAGAAAGCGGTCCAGTCACTTTTTGGCGTAGCTCTAACGGTTTAAACCGCAAAATGCCCTCAAAGTCAAAAGTTTTTACGAATCCGGAAAAAAAATCTATAAAAGAGGTCAATTTTTAAATCCCTTGTCATTTACTTAATGTCCGGACTTAACCAGTTCCACCGAATTCCGCTTATCCCCGAATTTGCAAAGCGTTTACTTTGGGGGCCTGGGGGCGTAGCCTTGATAACCTTTCCTGTTACATTCAACCCCCTGATGTGTTATCCCCCCTGGTATCATTAAACCACCCCAGGGAATTTCCTGCCATGTCCTCATGTCCGATTTTTTTTTCCAGTCACCAAATCTCTTATCCCCCCCCCCTGGGAAGATCCTGGTATGTACCAGTTAACCCCCTGGAGACTTATCCCCCGGTAACGTTTAACCCCCCCTGGGAATTTGTTCATATGACCAGACAATATCCTGACGAAATTAAACCCCCTCTTGTCTTACACCTCCTTAACATTAATGCACCCACCCAGGGAATTTTCTCGCCCTTGACTAGATAGTCTCTTCCTGGTGATATTAACCACCCCCTTGTTCGACTTAAAATACTGCCTTGAGGTCGGTTTTTATTATGTTTATACTAAACAATTCAAGATAGCTGACCCGTGCAGACTTTTCCTCACCGAGCTCATTTCTGGCTAAACCATAGGTCGTAGATCAGATCTGAGGGCACAATCGAAAGACAAAATTAAATTTCCAACAAGAAAAAGGTCCAGCTCACTTTTTGTTCGTTTACATCTCTAACGGTTTTAACGGCAAAATGCCCTCTTCAAAGTCAAAAGTTTTTTAAACGAAGATCCGGAAAAAAAATCTATAAAAGAGTGTCAAATTATTTAAATCCCTTGTCAATTTACCTTAATGGTCCGGACGTTAACCAGTCACCGAATTCCGCTTATCCCCGAATTTGCAAGCCGTTTAACTTTGGGGGCCCTGGGGGCGTAGCCTTGAATAACCTTCCTGTAACATTCAGAACCTCCACAAACCCCCTGATGTGTTTTAACCCCCCTGGGTAACATTATAAACACAGCCCCAGGGAATTTTTTCCCCTTGCCTATGTACCTCATTGTTCCGAATTTTACCAGTCACCAAATCTCTTAAACCCCCCCCCCCCTGGGAAGATCCTGGTATGACCAGATAACCCCCTGGAGACTTATCCCCCCTGGTAACGTTAACCCCGACCCTGGGAATTTTGTTCATATGACCAGTACAATATCCTGACGAAATTAAACCCCCTCTTGTCTTAACCTCCTGTTAACATTTAATCACCCACCCCAGGGAATTTCTCGCCCTTGACTAGATTAGTCTCCTGGTGATATATAAACCCCCTGTTTCGAACGACTTAAAAATACTTGCCTTTGAGGTCGGTTTTTATTATGTTTATACTAAACAATTCAAGATAGCTGACCCGTGCCAGACTTTTCATCCCGAGCTCATTTCTGGGCCTAAACCATAAGGTCGTAGAATCAGATTCTGAGGGCAACAATCGAAAGACAAAATTTAAAATTTCCAACAAGAAAAGGTTCCAGTCACTTTTTTGTCGTATCTCTAACGGTTTTTTAACGGCAAAAATGCCCCTCAAAGTCAAAAGTTTTTACGAATCCGGAAAAAAATCTATAAAACGAGGTCAATTTTTTAAATCCCTATGTCCATTTACTTATAATGTCCGGACTTAACCATGTCACCGAATTCCGCTTATCCCCTGAATTTGCAAGCGTTTACTTTGGGTTGCACAGGGGGCGTAGCCGTTGATAACCCTCCTGTACCATTTCAACCCCCTGATGTGTTAACCCCCCTGGTAACATTAAAACACCCCCAGGGAATTTCCTGCCATGACCCTCATGTCCCGAATTTTACCCCAGTCACCAAATCTCTGAACCCCTCCCCCCTGGGAAGAGATCCTGTTATGACCATATAAACCCCCTGGAGGACTTATCCCCCGGTAACGTTAACCCCCCCTGGGAATTTGTTCATATGACCAGTCAAATATCCTGACGATATTAAAACCCCCTCTTGTCTTAACCTCCTTAACATTAATCACCCACCCAGGGAATTTCTCGCCTTGACTAGATTAGTCTCCTGGTGAATTTAAACCCCCTGTTCGACTTAAAATACTGCCTTGAGGTCGGTTTTTTATAATGTTTATACTAAACAATTCAAGTTAGCTGACCCGTGCAGACTTTTCTCCCGAGCTCATTTTCTGGCTAAAACCATAGGTCGTAGGGATCAGCGATCTGAGGGCACAATCGAAAGATCAAAATTAAATTTCCAACAAGAAAGGTCCAGTCACTTTTTGTCGTATTCTCTAACGGTTTTAACGGCAAAATGCCCTCAAAGTCAAAAGTTTTTACGAATCCGGAAAAAAATCTATAAAAGAGGTCAATTTTAAATCCCTTGTCATTTACTTAATGTCCGGACTTAACCAGTCACCGAATTCCGCTTATCCCCGAATTTGCAAGCGTTTACTTTGGGGGCCTGGGGGCGTAGCCCCCAGCGAGCCGAAGGCGAGTCCTATATTATATACAGCCGCATGTGAAACTGACTCACTCACTCACTCACTGACAGATCATACTAATTCTAACATAGTTCTAGAAGTGCTAGAAACTTGAAATTTTGCACGCAGGTACCTTTTACCGTGAAACCACCGGGAAAAGTCTGAAAACCGGACTTTTTTACTTTTAAACCCCTCAAAAAAATTCCCAAAAAATCGCGCATTCTTCACCCCTGCAGGCATTTTTTGTAAGCCCGATAGCGGGCGAACCGTTGGGTCTAGCTCGGATCTGACGAAAAATTCATGGTCAGGAATGAAGTGAACTACAAAAAAGGTCCAGTGACTTTTTGCTCTATCTTCCATGGTTAAGCGACAAAACGCTCGAACATTTGACATTCCAGACATTTTTTCGCTTAAAATAAAGTTTCGAGCCCGATAGCGGCCGAACGGTAGGTCGTAGCTCAAATCTGATTGACCCATCAAATTAGCAAATTAGGTGATCTACAGAAATGGTCCAGTAACTTTTTGCCGTATCTCCATCGGTATGACCGCAATACGCGATTATGTGCAAAATTTATGTAATTTTCACGTGCAAAATTATATTTCGGGCCCGATAACGGCCAAACGGTTGGCCATAAATCAAAACAAAACAAAGGTGCCATTTATAAAATTACTTGATCTACAAAAAATGTCCAGTGACTTTTCGGCCTATCTCTATTAGTTCAGTCGAGTGTGGTTATGTGCAAAATTTTTGTAATTTTCACGTGAAATTTAGACTCCGGGCACGATTGCGGCCAAACCGTTGATCGTTAGCCCAAAATTGATGTATTAATGGAGTTAGGAAATCACGTGATCTACAAAAAGGCATCATTGACTTTTAGCCCTATCGTCAACTTTTGGCTGCAAAACGCATTTATATGCAAATAATTAGTAATTTTTACACAAGAATTTCTGTTTCTGGAGGCGGTAGCGGTCGAACCATTGGTTGCAACTTAAAAATTAAATTTCTGATAACTAGACAATTTTTTCCCAGGAAAAACCATGTATTCTGATAAGCCCCAATAGCAATAACCCCCCTCCCGGGAATTACTCCTGAGTAAATGAAAACCCCTGATCAACTTAATATCTGATAAAGACCAAAAATGTGTGCAATTCATCCCGGTTCCTGATTGAGTTTGTATTACTATATAAACGAATGACTAGTATACATCTTCTAGCCCACATCGCGAATTGGCTGAGCGTCAGTGAAGCGTCAAAAGAAGATAAGGACAGAGTGAATTTTAATTATGTTCACAGACACAACACACTCTAAAAGAGGCCCACGTGTATCATTAACCCCCGGTAACGTTAAACCCCCCCCCCCTTAGAATTTCCTGACATGACCTCATGTCCGAATTTTACCAATCACCAAATCTCTTAACCCCCCTCCGGGAATTTCCTGGTATAACCAGATACAATTCTCAGTAAATTAAACCCCCTCATTTCCTAACCACTGGTAACATAACCCCCCCCAGGGAATTTCCTGGCATGACCTAATGTCCGAATTTTACCAAACACCAAATCGCTCCTAACCCCGAATTTTCAAGCGCACATCAGATTTACCAATCACCAATTCTCTTAACCCCCCTCCCTCCGGGAATTTACTGGTATGACCAGATAACCTCCTGAGTAAATAAAACCCCTGATGTCTTATCCCCTGGTAACACTAAAACTCCCCTTGGGAATTTCGTGGATGACCAGATAACCCCCTGATGTCTTAACCCTGGTAACATTAAAACCCCCCCAGGGAATTTCCTGGCTTGACCTCATGTCCAAATTTTAACAATCACCAAATCCCTCTTATCTCGAATATGCAAGCGTAAATTTAACCGCTCATCTCCGAATTTGCAAGCGTACATCATGGGGGCCTGGGGGCGTAGCCCCCAGCGAGCCGAAGGCGAGTCCCATATATATACAGCCGCATGTGTAACTGACTCACTGACTGACACATAGGTAATACTAATTCTAACATACTTCTAGAAGTGCTGGAGACGTGAAATTTTGCACGCACGTCGCACGTATCTTCAAACCTCCGGGAAAAAGTCTGAAATCCGGAGTTTTTTACTTTTAAACCCCTCAAAAAAATTCCCGAACGGACCCCTGTTTTGCCCTTGCAGGCTTTCATTTGAAGCCCGATAGCGGGCGAACCGTTGGAGCTAGCTTCAATCTGACGAAAAATTCATGGTCAGGAATGAAGTGAACTACAAAAAAGGTCCAGTGACTTTTTGCTCCATCTCCTTCGGTTTGGCGCAAAACGCGATTACATTAAAATATTTTGAAATTTTCGCCTAAAAATTTACCTTTAGGGCTCGATAGCGGCTAAACGGTTGGTCGTAGCTGAAAACAAATTTTCAATGGGATTTAGAAAATCGCGTGATCTACAAAAAAGGTTCAGTAACATTTTGCCCTATCATTAACGGTTTGGCCGCATAATGCATTTTAAAGTATAGGATTTTTTGCGTTTTACGTGAGATATTGTTTTCTGGGCTCTGTGTTAGCGGAACCTTTGAAGTTAGGGTAGAATAAAAATCGCATTTTATTACGCAACAATGTGGTCTACAAAAAAGGTTCAGTGACATTTTACTCTATCTTCCATGGTTTAGCCGTAAAACGTGATTATGTTTAAAATTTCACTCAAAAACTTACCTTCTGGGCTCGATATTGGCCGAACCGTTAGCCCTAGCTTAAATGTAAATGTTTTGTAACTAGCTATTCATAGGATCTAAAAAAAGGTTCAGCAGCTTCCTATCGTTTATCTTTCCCTAAGCCTGATAAATGCTCTAAATGACAAATTCTTCGTCGTTACTTTTAGGTGTTTTAAATTTTTCAACTTTAATTAGTGCGCTTCATGCTGGTTCCAGCTTGACCTTGTATTATTACGTTAACGAGTGACTAAAACCCCCTCCCACGCCGGGAGTTGGCTGAGCGTTAGTTAAGTTTCAATAGTAGATAGAGACAGAGTGTTTTTTAGTATGTTCAAAGACACAACACCCTCTAAAATAGGCCCACGTGTGTCATTAACCCCTTGTAACATTAACCCCCCCCGGGAATTTATTCATATGACCAGAAAATATCCTGACTACTTAACCCCCTGATGTCTTAACCCACTTTAACATTAATCTCCCCCCCCGCGAATTTCCTGGTATGACCAGATAACCTTCTGAGTAAAATAAACCTCATGATGTGTTACCCCCCCCTTGGTAAAATTAACCCCTCCCTGGGAATTTCCTGGCATGACCTCATATCCGAATTTTACCAATCACCAAATCTCTTAACCCCCCCTGGGAATTTCCTGGCATGACCTCATGTCCGAATTATACCAATCACAAAATCTCTTAACCCCCCCCTGGGAAGTTCCTGGTATGACCAGATAACCCCCTGACGTCTTATCCCCAGGTAACGTTAACCCCCTCCCTGGGAATTTCCTAGAATGACATCATGTCCGAATTTTACCTATCACCAAATCAATCATATCCCCGAATTTAAGGCACTTACTTTGGGGGCCTGGGGGCGTAGCCCCCAGCGAGCCGAAGGCGAGTCTAATATATATACAGCCGCATGAGTAACTCACTCACGTATACAAATTCTAAGGTACTTCTAGAAGTGCTGGAAACTTGAAATTTGGCACGCAGGTACCTTTTGCCATATAACCAACAGGAAAAGTCTGAAAACCGGGAATTTTTAATTTTAAACCCCTCAAAAAAATTCGAGAAAAAAACGCGCATTCCTTTACCCTTGCAGGCCTTTTTTGTAAGCCCGATAGCGGACGAACCGTTGGAGCTAGCTCAGATCTGACGAAAAATCGTTAGTCAGGAATGAAGTTAACTACAAAAAAGGTCCAGTGACTTTTTGCTCTATCTTCCATGGTTAAGCGATAAAATACTCGAATATTTGACATTCCAGAGATTTTTTCGCTAAAATAATGTTTCGAGCCCGATAGCGGCCCGAAACATTTGTCGTAGCTCAAATCTGAGTGACCCGTCAAATTAGCAAAATTGTGCGATCTACAGAAAAGTTCCAGTGACATTTTGCTCTACCTCCAGTGGTTTGGCCTAAAAAACGTGCTTATGTACAATTTGTTTTTAATTTTTACGTGGAAATTTAGAGTTTGGGGTTAATAGCGGGGAAACCATTGTTCGGAAGTCAACATAAAACAAAGGTTGGGTTTAGGAAAAAAAGTGATCTACAAAAAAGTTCCATTAACTTTTCACTCTATCTCTATTGGTTTGGCCGCAAAACGCGATTAGGTGAAAATATTTGGAAATTTTCGCCTAAAAATTTACCTTCCGGGCTTGATAGCGGCTAAACGGTTGGTCGTAGCTCAAAACACGTATTTTAATAAGTTTTAGTAAATGACGTGTTCTACAAAAAAAGTCCAGTAACTTTTGCCCTATACTAAATGGTCTGGCCAAAAAACCTATTTAAATGGAAATATTTTATAATTTGTACGTGAGAATTTTGTTTCTGGAGGCGGTCAATAACTTAAATCCTAAATTTTCAACGACTAGAAACTCTAGAGATCTAAAACAAAGGTTAGGTAGCTTTTTGTCATATATCCTTACGTAACCCCTAAAATCTCTCTTAATGGAAAATCTTTGTCTTAATTAGCAATTTCAGGAGTTATAGGAATACGATGCGACTATAATTTGTGCAATCCATTCTAGTTCC
Organism: Homalodisca vitripennis; assembly: GCF_021130785.1. Taxonomy (NCBI): domain Eukaryota; kingdom Metazoa; phylum Arthropoda; class Insecta; order Hemiptera; family Cicadellidae; genus Homalodisca; species Homalodisca vitripennis. Next base: position 8,616 of record NW_025784244.1, read on the forward strand.
GGATTTAAATTGTATCACTACGTTAACGAGTGACTGTAACCCCACATCGTCAATTGGCTGACCGTTAGCGAAGCGTCAATAATAGATAGGGACAGAGTACTTTTTTAATTAATTTAATGAAATAGTGATTCATTGTCAACACTCTGGTACAAAAATTATAATTTCCTAAGTAATATAAAACCCCAGACCAACGTTTTAATTTCATAAAAATTACTATACACATATTCTTGTAGCACAGACACACATTTCCCAGAAAAGTACTTCGCGTACTTATTAACCCCCAGATAACATAAACCCCCCTCTCGGGTATTTCCTGGTAGATGAACTCCTGATTAAGTTAAACCCTCTGATAAACTTAATAATCTATTAATACAAAATAATGCGATCTAAAAAAAGGTCTAGTGACTTTTTGCCCTATCTCCATCGGTTTGGCTAATAAATGTTAATATTTTGTATTGTAAAATTTTGTTATTGGAGACGATAGCGGTTGACCCGATTGTGCTAGCTTAAATCTCAAAACATTTATAAATAGCTGTTGATAGGATCTACAAAAATTATCGGTACCGTAGCTTTTTGGTGTATATCTTTCCGCAAGCTTTTTATACGCTCTCAATGGCAAAATCTTTTTTTGTGAATTGGCAATTTTTAGGAATATTTTATTTTTTCCGACTAAACATTGTGCAATTCATGACAGTTCCAGATTTAGTTTGTATTACCAAGTAAACGACTTACTAGTATACGTCTACTAGAGTACACTGCGAATTGACTCAGCGTTATCTAAGGTCAATAGTAATTAGTGACAGAGTGAATTTTATTTATGCTCATAAACACAACACCCTCCAAAGGAGGCCCACGTGTGTCTTAACCCTTTTGGGAATATTACCCCCCTGGAATTTCCTAGTATGACCAGATAATATTCCTGAGTAAATTTAACCCCCTGATGTCTTAACCCCCGGTAACATTAAACACCCCCCCCCCGTAATTTCCTTGCATGACTAAATAAACCCCTGAGCAGATTAAACCCCTAAACAACTTGAAAATACTGACTTATGGGGTGGATTTTTATAATGTTTACAATAAACAACTCACAAAAGCTGACCCGTTCAAACTTTTCTTGCAAGCTCTGTGCCGGCTAACCAAAGGTCCTGTGTGACATCAAATCCAACGGCAGAATGGAAACACAAAATTAAATTTCGACAGAAAAGGTCCGTTAATTTTTGTCGTAAACTCCAACGGTTAAGCCACAAAACGCCCTCAAACTCAGAACTCTGGTTAAAATTAAACACTCAACTTACCACTCTCTGGCGAACCTAATCTCGGACTTTAGTTATCTCCCCAATTCTCTTGTCTCCTAAATTTGCTAACACGTCAGTTAATTTTTCACTGACATCCATTGTTTATTTTTTATATACCACACGCAATTTGGCTGAGCGTTAGCAAAGCATTTCCACCCGTACGATTCTCTGAATCGGATGCAGCAGGGAACATGAATCATCATGTCCGAATTTAACCAATCACCAAATCTATCTAATCCTCGAATTTTTATGCACTCACTTTGGGGGCCTGGGGGCGTAATTTTCACGTTGTATGTTAGACTCCGGGCTCCATATCGGCCAAACCGTTGATCGTAGCCCAAAATAGATGTAGTACTGGAATTAGAAAATTACGTGATCTACAAAAAGACTTCAGTTACTTTTTGCCCTATCGTCAATGGTTTGGCTGCAAAAATCGTTTATATTCAAATATTTTGTAATTTGTACGTGAGATTTCTGTTTTTGGAGGCGGTAGCGGTTGAACCATTGGTTGTAACTTAAAAAATAAATTTTTTATAACTAGACAATGATTAGATCTACAAAAATGGTCAAGCCCTTTTTTCGTAATACTTGCATAAGCCCGATAAACGCTCTGAATGGTAAAGTGTTTGTCGTCAATTGGATATTTTAGGTGGTTTTAAGATCTATGTGACCACAATTTGTAGAAATTGCTCCAGTTTGGGATTATTTGGTCAATAAATTTCCTCCAGAAAAAACGTATTCTGATAACCCCAGATAACACTAACTCCTCTCCTGGGAATTTTTTCCTGAGTAAATGAAAGCCACTGATCAACTTAATAATCTGATAAAGACCAAAAATGCGTGCAATTCATCCCGGTTCCAGATTGAGTTTTTATTGCTATGTGAACGAATGACTAGTATACGTTTATTAGCCCACATCGCGTATTGTATGAGCGTACGCGAAGCGTTAAAAGTAGATAGGGTCAGAGTGAATTTTAATTATGTTCACAGAAAACCCTCTACAAGATGCCCACGTGTGTCATTAACCCCCGGTAACATTAACTCCCCCAAAGGGCGTTTCGTGGGATAAATAGTTGAACTCCTGAGGAAAATTATACTCCCTTAACATTTTAAAATCCTAACTTAGAATCTGTTTTTATTATCATTACACTAAACAATTCACAATAGCTGACCAGTACAAACTTTTCTTCCATGCTGTATATTGGCTAAACTGAAACTCGGAAGCTAAAATCCAAGGTCAGAATAAAAAATATAAAATTAAATTTCCCACAAAAAAGTCCAGTCACTTTTTCTTTTATCTGTAATGGTTAAGTACAAAAGCCCTTTTAGTCCCCAAAATTTGGTTGA